>NW_027175763.1:912500-1057500 GCF_028021215.1 Eschrichtius robustus | reverse complement strand
AAGAAATCACATTAGGATTCCCTTTTTAACCTGTTCCTTAAAACACTAGTGCTTAGGAAATCTATTGAAGGCAGAAGCAGTCAAGGGTAGCTTAGGGTTAGGTTTAGGGTTAGGGTACGGCTTAGGGTACGGCTTCGGGTACGGGTTCGGGTACGGGTTTGGGTATGGCGTAGGATAGGGGTTAGGGTTAGGGTTAGGGTTAGTTTGAGGGTTAGGGCTCGGTTTAGGGTACGGGTTAGGATTAGGGTACGTGTTAGTGTTAGGGTACGCGTTAGGGTTAGGGTAGTTATTGAACCTATCCCACTCTCTAGATACCCCTTAGCACGTCAAGGAATATTATTTGGGTGTCCAGCCATGGAGAAGAGTTTAGACACTAGGAGAAGATAAGGAACACACCCATTATCAAGAAATCACATTAGGATTCTCTTTTTAACCTGTTCCTTAAAACACTAGTGCTTAGGAAATCTATTGGAGGCAGAAGCAGTCAAGGGTAGCTTAGGGTTAGGGTTAGGGTTAGGGTTAGGGTTAGTGTTAGGGTACGGGTTCGGGTACGGGTTCGGGTACGGCGTAGGGTATGGGTTAGGGTTAGGGTTAGGGTTAGTTTGAGGGTTAGGGCTCGGTTTAGGGTACGGGTTAGGATTAGGGTACGTGTTAGTGTTAGGGTAGGGGTTAGGGTTAGGGTACGCGTTAGGGTTACGGTAGTTATTAAACCTATCCCACTCTCTAGATACCCCTTAGCACGTCAAGGAATATTATTTGGGGGTCCAGCCATGGAGAAGAGTTTAGACACTAGGAGAAGATAAGGAACACACCCATTATCAAGAAGTCACATTAGGATTCTCTTTTTAACCTGTTCCTTAAAACACTAGTGCTTCGGAAATCTATTGGAGGCAGAAGCAGTCAAGGGTAGCTTAGGGTTAGGGTTATTGTTAGGGTAAGGCTTAGAGTACGGGTTCGGGTACGGGTTCAGGTACGGCGTAGGGTATGGTTTAGGGTTAGGGTTAGGGTTAGTTTGAGGGTTAGGGCTCGGTTTAGGGTACGGGATAGGATTAGGGTACGTGTTAGGTTTAGGGTAGGTGTTAGGGTTAGGGTACGCGTTAGGGTTAGGGTAGTTATTAAACCTATCCCACTCTCTAGATACCCCTTAGCACGTCAAGGAATATTATTTGGGGGTCCAGCCATGGAGAAGAGTTTAGACACTAGGAGAAGATAAGGAACACACCCATTATCCTGAAATCACATTAGGATTCTCTTTTTAACCTGTTCCTTAAAACACTAGTGCTTAGGAAATCTATTGGAGGCAGAAGCAGTCAAGGGTAGCTTAGGGTTAGGGTTAGGGTTAGGGTTAGGGTTAGTGTTAGGGTACGGGTTCCGGTACGGGTTCGGGTACGGCGTTGGGTATGGGTTAGGGTTAGGGTTAGGGTTAGTTTGAGGGTTAGGGCTCGGTTTTGGGTACGGGTTAGGATTAGGGTACGTGTTAGGGTTAGGGTAGGGGTTAGGGTTAGGGTACGCGTTAGGGTTAGGGTAGTTATTAAACCTATCCCACTCTCTAGATACCCCTTAGCACGTCAAGGAATATTATTTGGGGGTCCAGCCATGGAGAAGAGTTTAGACACTAGGAGAAGATAAGGAACACACCCATTATCAAGAAATCACATTAGGATTCTCTTTTTAACCTGTTCCTTAAAACACTAGTGCTTAGGAAATCTATTGGAGGCAGAAGCAGTCAAGGGTAGCTTAGGGTTAGGGTTAGGGTTAGGGTTAGGGTTAGGGTACGGCTTAGGGTACGGGTTCGGGTACGGGTTCGGGTACGGCATAGGGTATGGGTTAGGGTTAGGGTTAGGGTTAGTTTGAGGGTTAGGGCTCGGTTTCGGGTACGGTTTAGGATTAGGGTACGTGTCAGGATTAGGGTAGTGGTTAGGGTTAGGGTACGTGTTAGGGTTAGTGTAGTTATTAAACCTATCCCACTCTCTAGATACCCCTTAGCACGTCAAGGAATATTATTTGGGGTTCCAGCCACGGAGAAGAGTTTATACACTAGGAGAAGATAAGGAACACACACATTATCAAGAAATCACATTAGGATTCTCTTTTTAACCTGTTCCTTAAAACACTAGTGTTTAGGAAATCTATTGGAGGCAGAAGCAGTCAAGGGTAGCTTAGGGTTAGGGTTAGGGTTAGGGTACGGCTTAGGGTACGGGTTCGGGTACGGATTCGGGTACGGGTTTGGGTATGGCGTAGGATATGGTTTAGGGATAGGGTTAGGGTTAGTTTGAGGGTTAGGGCTCGGTTTAGGGTACGGGTTAAGATCAGGGTACGTGTTAGGGTTAGGGTAGGGGTTAGGGTTAGGGTACGCGTTAGGGTTAGCGTAGTTATTAAACCTATCCCACTCTCTAGATACCCCTTAGCACGTCAAGGAATATTATTTGGGTGTCCAGCCATGGAGAAGAGTTTAGACACTAGGAGAAGATAAGGAACACACACATTATCAAGAAATCACATTAGGATTCTCTTTTTAACCTGTTCCTTAAAACACTAGTGCTTATGAAATCTATTGGAGGCAGAAGCAGTCAAGGGTAGCTTAGGGTTAGGGTTAGGGTTAGGGCTAGGGTTAGGGCACGGCTTAGTGCACGGGTTCGGGTACGGGTTCGGGTACGGCATAGGGTATGGGTTACGTTTAGGGTTAGGGTTAGTTTGAGGGTTAGGGCTCGGTTTAGGGTACGGGTTAGGATTAGGGTACGTGTTAGGGTTAGGGTAGGTGTTAGGGTTAGGGTACGCCTTAGGGTTAGGGTAGTTATTAAACCTATCCCACTCTCTAGATACCCCTTAGCACGTCAAGGAATATTATTTGGGGGTCCAGCCATGGAGAAGAGTTTAGACACTAGGAGAAGATAAGGAACACACCCATTATCAAGAAATCACATTAGGATTCTCTTTTTAACCTGTTCCTTAAAACACTAGTGCTTAGGAAATCTAATGGAGGCAGAAGCAGTGAAGGGTAGCTTAGGGTTAGGGTTACGGTTAGGGTTAGGGTTAGTGTTAGGGTACGGATTCGGATACGGGTTCGGGTACGGCGTAGGGTATGGGTTAGGGTTAGGGTTAGGGTTAGTTTGAGGGTTAGGGCTCGGTTTAGGTTACGGGTTAGGATTAGGGTACGTGTTAGGGTTAGGGTAGTGGTTAGGGTTAGGGTACGCGTTAGGGTTACGGTAGTTATTAAACCTATCCCACTCTCTAGATACCCCTTAGCACGTCAAGGAATATTATTTGGGGGTCCAGCCATGGAGAAGAGTTTAGACACTAGGAGAAGATAAGGAACACACCCATTATCAAGAAATCACATTAGGATTCTCTTTTTAACCTGTTCCTTAAAACACTAGTGCTTAGGAAATCTATTGGAGGCAGAAGCAGTCAAGGGTAGCTTAGGGTTAGGGTTAGGGTTATTGTTAGGGTAAGGCTTAGGGTACGGGTTCGGGTACGGGTTCGGGTACGGCATAGGGTATGGGTTAGGGTTAGGGTTAGGGTTAGTTTGGGGGTTAGGGCTCGGTTTAGGGTACGGGTTAGGATTAGGGTACGTGTTAGTGTTAGGGTAGGGGTTAGGGTTAGGGTACGCGTTAGGATTACTGTAGTTATTAAACCTATCCCACTCTCTAGATACCCCTTAGCACGTCAAGGAATATTATTTGGGGGTCCAGCCATGGAGAAGAGTTTAGACACTAGGAGAAGATAAGGAACACACCCATTATCAAGAAATCACATTAGGATTCTCTTTTTAACCTGTTCCTTAAAACACTAGTGCTTAGGAAATCTATTGGAGGCAGAAGCAGTCAAGGGTAGCTTAGGGTTAGGTTTAGGGTTAGGGTACGGCTTAGGGTACGGCTTCGGGTACGGGTTCGGGTACAGGTTTGGGTATGGCGTAGGATAGGGGTTAGGGTTAGGGTTAGGGTTCGTTTGAGGGTTAGGGCTCGGTTTAGGGTACGGGTTAGGATTAGGGTACGTGTTAGTGTTAGGGTAGGCGTTAGGGTTAGGGTAGTTATTGAACCTATCCCACTCTCTAGATACCCCTTAGCACGTCAAGGAATATTATTTGGGTGTCCAGCCATGGAGAAGAGTTTAGACACTAGGAGAAGATAAGGAACACACCCATTATCAAGAAATCACATTAGGATTCTCTTTTTAACCTGTTCCTTAAAACACTAGTGCTTAGGAAATCTATTGGAGGCAGAAGCAGTCAAGGGTAGCTTAGGGTTAAGGTTAGGGTTAGGGTTAGGGTTAGTGTTAGGGTACGGGTTCGGGTACGGGTTCGGGTACGGCGTAGGGTATGGGTTAGGGTTAGGGTTAGGGTTAGTTTGAGGGTTAGGGCTCGGTTTAGGGTTTGGGTTAAGATTAGGGTACGTGTTAGGGTTAGGGTAGGGGTTAGGGTTAGGGTACGCGTTAGGGTTAGGGTAGTTATTAAACCTATCCCACTCTCTAGATACCCTTTAGCACGTCAAGGAATATTATTTGGGGGTCCAGCCATGGAGAAGAGTTTAGACACTAGGAGAAGGTAAGGAACACACCCATTATCCTGAAATCACATTAGGATTCTCTTTTTAACCTGTTCCTTAATACACTAGTGCTTAGGAAATCTATTAGAGGCAGAAGCAGTGAAGGGTAGCTTAGGGTTAGGGTTAGGGTTAGGTTTAGGGTTAGGGTTAGGATACGGCGTAGGGAACGGGTTCGGGTACGGGTTCGAGTATGGAGTAGGGTATGGGTTAGGGTTAGGGTTAGGGTTAGTTTGAGGGTTAGGGCTCGGTTTAGGGTACGGGTTAGGATTAGGGTACGTGTTAGGGTTAGGGTAGGGGTTAGGGTTAGGGTACGCGTTAGGGTTAGGGTAGTTATTAAACCTATCCCACTCTCTAGATACCCCTTAGCACGTCAAGGGATATTATTTGGGTGTCCAGCCATGGAGAAGAGTTTAGACACTAGGAGAAGATAAGGAACACACCCATTATCAAGAAATCACATTACGATTCTCTTTTTAACCTGTTCCTTAAAACACTAGTGCTTAGGAAATCTATTGGAGGCAGAAGCAGTCAAGGGTAGCTTAGGGTTAGGGTTAGGGTTAGGGTTAGGGTTATTGTTAGGGTAAGGCTTAGAGTACGGGTTCGGGTACGGGTTCAGGTACGGCGTAGGGTATGGTTTAGGGTTAGGGTTAGGGTTAGTTTGAGGGTTAGGGCTCGGTTTAGGGTACGGGATAGGTTTAGGGTACGTGTTAGGTTTAGGGTAGGTGTTAGGGTTAGGGTACGCGTTAGGGTTAGGGTAGTTATTAAACCTATCCCACTCTCTAGATACCCCTTAGCACGTCAAGGAATATTATTTGTGGGTCCAGCCATGGAGAAGAGTTTAGACACTAGGAGAAGATAAGGAACACACCCATTATCCTGAAATCACATTAGGATTCTCTTTTTAACCTGTTCCTTAAAACACTATTGCTTAGGAAATCTATTGGAGGCAGAAGCAGTCAAGGGTAGCTTAGGGTTAGGGTTAGGGTTAGGGTTAGTGTTAGGGTACGGGTTCCGGTACGGGTTCGGGTACGGCGTTGGGTATGGGTTAGGGTTAGGGTTAGGGTTAGTTTGAGGGTTAGGGCTCGGTTTTGGGTACGGGTTAGGATTAGGGTACGTGTTAGGGTTAGGGTAGGGGTTAGGGTTAGGGTACGCGTTAGGGTTAGGGTAGTTATTAAACCTATCCCACTCTCTAGATACCCCTTAGCACGTCAAGGAATATTATTTGGGGGTCCAGCCATGGAGAAGAGTTTAGACACTAGGAGAAGATAAGGAACACACCCATTATCAAGAAATCACATTAGGATTCTCTTTTTAACCTGTTCCTTAAAACACTAGTGCTTAGGAAATCTATTGGAGGCAGAAGCAGTCAAGGGTAGCTTAGGGTTAGGGTTAGGGTTAGGGTTAGGGTTAGGGTACGGCTTAGGGTACGGGTTCGGGTACGGGTTCGGGTACGGCATAGGGTATGGGTTAGGGTTAGGGTTAGGGTTAGTTTGAGGGTTAGGGCTCGGTTTCGGGTACGGTTTAGGATTAGGGTACGTGTTAGGATTAGGGTAGTGGTTAGGGTTAGGGTACGTGTTAGGGTTAGTGTAGTTATTAAACCTATCCCACTCTCTAGATACCCCTTAGCACGTCAAGGAATATTATTTGGGGTTCCAGCCATGGAGAAGAGTTTAGACACTAGGAGAAGATAAGGAACACACCCATTATCAAGAAATCACATTAGGATTCTCTTTTTAACCTGTTCCTTAAAACACTAGTGTTTAGGAAATCTATTGGAGGCAGAAGCAGTCAAGGGTAGCTTAGGGTTAGGGTTAGGGTTAGGGTACGGCTTAGGGTACGGGTTCGGGTACGGATTCGGGTACGGGTTTGGGTATGGCGTAGGATATGGTTTAGGGATAGGGTTAGGGTTAGTTTGAGGGTTAGGGCTCGGTTTAGGGTACGGGTTAAGATCAGGGTACGTGTTAGGGTTAGGGTAGGGGTTAGGGTTAGGGTACGCGTTAGGGTTAGCGTAGTTATTAAACCTATCCCACTCTCTAGATACCCCTTAGCACGTCAAGGAATATTATTTGGGTGTCCAGCCATGGAGAAGAGTTTAGACACTAGGAGAAGATAAGGAACACACACATTATCAAGAAATCACATTAGGATTCTCTTTTTAACCTGTTCCTTAAAACACTAGTGCTTAGGAAATCTATTGGAGGCAGAAGCAGTCAAGGGTAGCTTAGGGTTAGGGTTAGGGTTAGGGCTAGGGTTAGGGCACGGCTTAGTGCACGGGTTCGGGTACGGGTTCGGGTACGGCATAGGGTATGGGTTACGTTTAGGGTTAGGGTTAGTTTGAGGGTTAGGGCTCGGTTTAGGGTACGGGTTAGGATTAGGGTACGTGTTAGGGTTAGGGTAGGTGTTAGGGTTAGGGTACGCCTTAGGGTTAGGGTAGTTATTAAACCTATCCCACTCTCTAGATACCCCTTAGCACGTCAAGGAATATTATTTGGGGGTCCAGCCATGGAGAAGAGTTTAGACACTAGGAGAAGATAAGGAACACACCCATTATCAAGAAATCACATTAGGATTCTCTTTTTAACCTGTTCCTTAAAACACTAGTGCTTAGGAAATCTATTGGAGGCAGAAGCAGTGAAGGGTAGCTTAGGGTTAGGGTTACGGTTAGGGTTAGGTTTAGTGTTAGGGTACGGATTCGGATACGGGTTCGGGTACGGCGTAGGGTATGGGTTAGGGTTAGGGTTAGGGTTAGTTTGAGGGTTAGGGCTCGGTTTAGGTTACGGGTTAGGATTAGGGTACGTGTTAGGGTTAGGGTAGTGGTTAGGGTTAGGGTACGCGTTAGGGTTACGGTAGTTATTAAACCTATCCCACTCTCTAGATACCCCTTAGCACGTCAAGGAATATTATTTGGGGGTCCAGCCATGGAGAAGAGTTTAGACACTAGGAGAAGATAAGGAACACACCCATTATCAAGAAATCACATTAGGATTCTCTTTTTAACCTGTTCCTTAAAACACTAGTGCTTAGGAAATCTATTGGAGGCAGAAGCAGTCAAGGGTAGCTTAGGGTTAGGGTTAGGGTTATTGTTAGGGTAAGGCTTAGGGTACGGGTTCGGGTACGGGTTCGCGTACGGCATAGGGTATGGGTTAGGGTTAGGGATAGGGTTAGTTTGGGGGTTAGGGCTCGGTTTAGGGTACGGGTTAGGATTAGGGTACGTGTTAGGGTTAGGGTAGGGGTTAGGGTTAGGGTACGCGTTAGGATTACTGTAGTTATTAAACCTATCCCACTCTCTAGATACCCCTTAGCACGTCAAGGAATATTATTTGGGGGTCCAGCCATGGAGAAGAGTTTAGACACTAGGAGAAGATAAGGAACACACCCATTATCAAGAAATCACATTAGGATTCTCTTTTTAACCTGTTCCTTAAAACACTAGTGCTTAGGAAATCTATTGAAGGCAGAAGCAGTCAAGGGTAGCTTAGGGTTAGGGTTAGGGTTAGGGTACGGCTTAGGGTACGGGTTCGGGTACGGGTTCGGGTACGGGTTTGGGTATGGCGTAGGATAGGGGTTAGGGTTAGGGTTAGGGTTAGTTTGAGGGTTAGGTCTCGGTTTAGGGTACGGGTTAGGATTAGGGTACGTGTTAGGGTTAGGGTAGGGGTTAGGGTTAGGGTACGCGTTAGGGTTAGGGTAGTTATTAAACCTATCCCACTCTCTAGATACCCCTTAGCACGTCAAGGGATATATTTGGGTGTCCAGCCATGGAGAAGAGTTTAGACACTAGGAGAAGATAAGGAACACACCCATTATCAAGAAATCCCATTAGGATTCTCTTTTTAACCTGTTCCTTAAAACACTAGTGCTTAGGAAATCTATTGGAGGCAGAAGCAGTCAAGGGTAGCTTAGGGTTAGGGTTAGGGTTAGGGTACGGCTTAGGGTACGGGTTCGGGTACGGGTTTGGGTATGGCGTAGGGTATGGGTTAGGGTTACGGATAGGGTTAGTTTGAGGGTTAGGGCTCGGTTTAGGATTCGGGTTAAGGTTAGGGTACGTGTTAGGGTTAGGGTAGGGGTTAGGGTTAGGGTACGCGTTAGGGTAAGGGTAGTTATTAAACCTATCCCACTCTCTAGATACCCTTTAGCACGTCAAGGAATATTATTTGGGGGTCCAGCCATGGAGAAGAGTTTAGACACTAGGAGAAGATAAGGAACACACCCATTATCAAGAAATCACATTACGATTCTCTTTTTAACCTGTTCCTTAAAACACTAGTGCTTAGGAAATCTATTGGAGGCAGAAGCAGTCAAGGGTAGCTTAGGGTTAGGGTTAGGGTTAGGGTTAGGGTTAGTGTTAGGGTACGGGTTCGGGTACGGGTTCGGGTACGGCGTAGGGTATTGGTTAGTGTTAGGTTTAGGGTTAGTTTGAGGGTGAGGGCTCGGTTTAGGGTACGGGTTAGGATTAGGGTACGTGTTAGTGTTAGGGTAGGGGTTAGGGTTAGGGTACGCGTTAGGGTTACGGTAGTTATTAAACCTATCCCACTCTCTAGATACCCCTTAGCACGTCAAGGAATATTATTTGGGGGTCCAGCCATGGAGAAGAGTTTAGACACTAGGAGAAGATAAGGAACACAACCATTATCAAGAAATCACATTAGGATTCTCTTTTTAACCTGTTCCTTAAAACACTAGTGCTTAGGAAATCTATTGGAGGCAGAAGCAGTCAAGGGTAGCTTAGGGTTAGGGTTAGGGTTATTGTTAGGGTAAGGCTTAGGGTACGGGTTCGGGTACGGGTTCGTGTACGGCATAGGGTATGGGTTAGGGTTAGGGTTAGGGTTAGTTTGGGGGTTAGGGCTCGGTTTAGGGTACGGGTTAGGATTAGGGTACGTGTTAGGGTTAGGGTAGGGGTTAGGGTTAGGGTACACGTTAGGATTACTGTAGTTATTAAACCTATCCCACTCTCTATATACCCCTTAGCACGTCAAGGAATATTATTTGGGGGTCCAGCCATGGAGAAGAGTTTAGACACTAGGAGAAGATAAGGAACACACCCATTATCAAGAAATCACATTAGGATTCTCTTTTGAACCTGTTCCTTAAAACACTAGTGCTTAGGAAATCTATTGGAGGCAGAAGCAGTGAAGGGTAGCTTAGGGTTAGGGTTACGGTTAGGGTTAGGGTTAGTGTTAGGGTACGGATTCGGGTACGGGTTCGGGTACGGCGTAGGGTATGGGTTAGGGTTAGGGTTAGGGTTAGTTTGAGGGTTAGGGCTCGGTTTAGGGTACGGGTTAGGATTAGGGTACGTGTTAGGGTTAGGGTAGGGGTTAGGGTTAGGGTACGCGTTAGGGTTAGGGTAGTTATTAAACCTATCCCACTCTCTAGATACCCCTTAGCACGTCAAGGAATATTATTTGGGTGTCCAGCCATGGAGAAGAATTTAGACACTAGGAGAAGATAAGGAACACACCCATTATCCTGAAATCACATTAGGATTCTCTTTTTAACCTGTTCCTTAAAACACTAGTGCTTAGGAAATCTATTGGAGGCAGAAGCAGTCAAGGGTAGCTTAGGGTTAGGGTTAGGGTTAGGGTACGGCTTAGGGTACGGGTTCGGGTACGGATTCGGGTACGGGTTTGGGTATGGCGTAGGATATGGTTTAGGGATAGGGTTAGGGTTAGTTTGAGGGTTAGGGCTCGGTTTAGGGTACGGGTTAGGATTAGGGTACGTGTTAGGGTTAGGGTAGGGGTTAGGGTTAGGGTACGCGTTAGGGTTAGGGTAGTTATTAAACCTATCCCACTCTCTAGATACCCCTTAGCACGTCAAGGGATATTATTTGGGTGTCCAGCCATGGAGAAGAGTTTAGACACTAGGAGAAGATAAGGAACACACCCATTATCAAGAAATCACATTACGATTCTCTTTTTAACCTGTTCCTTAAAACACTAGTGCTTAGGAAATCTATTGGAGGCAGAAGCAGTCAAGGGTAGCTTAGGGTTAGGGTTAGGGTTAGGGTTAGGGTTAGGGTACGGCTTAGGGTACGGGTTCGGGTACGGGTTCGGGTACGGCATAGGGTATGGGTTAGGGTTAGGGTTAGGGTTAGTTTGAGGGTTAGGGCTCGGTTTAGGGTACGGGTTAGGATTAGGGTACGTGTTAGGATTAGGGTAGTGGTTAGGGTTAGGGTACGTGTTAGGGTTAGTGTAGTTATTAAACCTATCCCACTCTCTAGATACCCCTTACCACGTCAAGGAATATTATTTGGGGTTCCAGCCATGGAGAAGAGTTTAGACACTAGGAGAAGATAAGGAACACACCCATTATCAAGAAATCACATTAGGATTCTCTTTTTAACCTGTTCCTTAAAACACTAGTGTTTAGGAAATCTATTGGAGGCAGAAGCAGTCAAGGGTAGCTTAGGGTTAGGGTTAGGGTTAGGGTACGGCTTAGGGTACGGGTTCGGGTACGGATTCGGGTACGGGTTTGGGTATGGCGTAGGATATGGTTTAGGGATAGGGTTAGGGTTAGTTTGAGGGTTAGGGCTCGGTTTAGGGTACGGGTTAAGATCAGGGTACGTGTTAGGGTTAGGGTAGGGGTTAGGGTTAGGGTACGCGTTAGGGTTAGCGTAGTTATTAAACCTATCCCACTCTCTAGATACCCCTTAGCACGTCAAGGAATATTATTTGGGTGTCCAGCCATGGAGAAGAGTTTAGACACTAGGAGAAGATAAGGAACACACACATTATCAAGAAATCACATTAGGATTCTCTTTTTAACCTGTTCCTTAAAACACTAGTGCTTAGGAAATCTATTGGAGGCAGAAGCAGTCAAGGGTAGCTTAGGGTTAGGGTTAGGGTTAGGGCTAGGGTTAGGGCACGGCTTAGTGCACGGGTTCGGGTACGGGTTCGGGTACGGCATAGGGTATGGGTTACGTTTAGGGTTAGGGTTAGTTTGAGGGTTAGGGCTCGGTTTAGGGTACGGGTTAGGATTAGGGTACGTGTTAGGGTTAGGGTAGGTGTTAGGGTTAGGGTACGCCTTAGGGTTAGGGTAGTTATTAAACCTATCCCACTCTCTAGATACCCCTTAGCACGTCAAGGAATATTATTTGGGGGTCCAGCCATGGAGAAGAGTTTAGACACTAGGAGAAGATAAGGAACACACCCATTATCAAGAAATCACATTAGGATTCTCTTTTTAACCTGTTCCTTAAAACACTAGTGCTTAGGAAATCTATTGAAGGCAGAAGCAGTCAAGGGTAGCTTAGGGTTAGGGTTAGGGTTAGGGTACGGCTTAGGGTACGGGTTCGGGTACGGGTTCGGGTACGGGTTTGGGTATGGCGTAGGATAGGGGTTAGGGTTAGGGTTAGGGTTAGTTTGAGGGTTAGGGCTCGGTTTAGGGTACGGGTTAGGATTAGGGTACGTGTTAGGGTTAGGGTAGGGGTTAGGGTTAGGGTACGCGTTAGGGTTAGGGTAGTTATTAAACCTATCCCACTCTCTAGATACCCCTTAGCACGTCAAGGGATATTATTTGGGTGTCCAGCCATGGAGAAGAGTTTAGACACTAGGAGAAGATAAGGAACACACCCATTATCAAGAAATCCCATTAGGATTCTCTTTTTAACCTGTTCCTTAAAACACTAGTGCTTAGGAAATCTATTGGAGGCAGAAGCAGTCAAGGGTAGCTTAGGGTTAGGGTTAGGGTTAGGGTACGGCTTAGGGTACGGGTTCGGGTACGGGTTTGGGTATGGCGTAGGGTATGGGTTAGGGTTACGGATAGGGTTAGTTTGAGGGTTAAAGCTCGGTTTAGGATTCGGGTTAAGGTTAGGGTACGTGTTAGGGTTAGGGTAGGGGTTAGGGTTAGGGTACGCGTTAGGGTAAGGGTAGTTATTAAACCTATCCCACTCTCTAGATACCCTTTAGCACGTCAAGGAATATTATTTGGGGGTCCAGCCATGGAGAAGAGTTTAGACACTAGGAGAAGATAAGGAACACACCCATTATCAAGAAATCACATTACGATTCTCTTTTTAACCTGTTCCTTAAAACACTAGTGCTTAGGAAATCTATTGGAGGCAGAAGCAGTCAAGGGTAGCTTAGGGTTAGGGTTAGGGTTAGGGTTAGGGTTAGTGTTAGGGTACGGGTTCGGGTACGGGTTCGCGTACGGCGTAGGGTATTGGTTAGGGTTAGGGTTAGGGTTAGTTTGAGGGTGAGGGCTCGGTTTAGGGTACGGGTTAGGATTAGGGTACGTGTTAGGGTAGGGGTTAGGGTTAGGGTACGCGTTAGGGTTACGGTAGTTATTAAACCTATCCCACTCTCTAGATACCCCTTAGCACGTCAAGGAATATTATTTGGGGGTCCAGCCATGGAGAAGAGTTTAGACACTAGGAGAAGATAAGGAACACACCCATTATCAAGAAATCACATTAGGATTCTCTTTTTAACCTGTTCCTTAAAACACTAGTGCTTAGGAAATCTATTGGAGGCAGAAGCAGTCAAGGGTAGCTTAGGGTTAGGGTTAGGGTTATTGTTAGGGTAAGGCTTAGGGTACGGGTTCGGGTACGGGTTCTGGTACGGCATAGGGTATGGGTTAGGGTTAGGGTTAGGGTTAGTTTGGGGGTTAGGGCTCGGTTTAGGGTACGGGTTAGGATTAGGGTACGTGTTAGGGTTAGGGTAGGGGTTAGGGTTAGGGTACACGTTAGGATTACTGTAGTTATTAAACCTATCCCACTCTCTATATACCCCTTAGCACGTCAAGGAATATTATTTGGGGGTCCAGCCATGGAGAAGATTTTAGACACTAGGAGAAGATAAGGAACACACCCATTATCAAGAAATCACATTAGGATTCTCTTTTGAACCTGTTCCTTAAAACACTAGTGCTTAGGAAATCTATTGGAGGCAGAAGCAGTGAAGGGTAGCTTAGGGTTAGGGTTACGGTTAGGGTTAGGGTTAGTGTTAGGGTACGGATTCGGGTACGGGTTCGGGTACGGCGTAGGGTATGGGTTAGGGTTAGGGTTAGGGTTAGTTTGAGGGTTAGGGCTCGGTTTAGGGTACGGGTTAGGATTAGGGTACGTGTTAGGGTTAGGGTAGTGGTTAGGGTTAGGGTACGCGTTAGGGTTAGGGTAGTTATTAAACCTATCCCACTCTCTAGATACCCCTTAGCACGTCAAGGAATATTATTTGGGTGTCCAGCCATGGAGAAGAATTTAGACACTAGGAGAAGATAAGGAACACACCCATTATCCTGAAATCACATTAGGATTCTCTTTTTAACCTGTTCCTTAAAACACTAGTGCTTAGGAAATCTATTGGAGGCAGAAGCAGTCAAGGGTAGCTTAGGGTTAGGGTTAGGGTTAGGGTACGGCTTAGGGTACGGGTTCGGGTACGGATTCGGGTACGGGTTTGGGTATGGCGTAGGATATGGTTTAGGGATAGGGTTAGGGTTAGTTTGAGGGTTAGGGCTCGGTTTAGGGTACGGGTTAAGATCAGGGTACGTGTTAGGGTTAGGGTAGGGGTTAGGGTTAGGGTACGCGTTAGGGTTAGCGTAGTTATTAAACCTATCCCACTCTCTAGATACCCCTTAGCACGTCAAGGAATATTATTTGGGTGTCCAGCCATGGAGAAGAGTTTAGACACTAGGAGAGGATAAGGAACACACACATTATCAAGAAATCACATTAGGATTCTCTTTTTAACCTGTTCCTTAAAACACTAGTGCTTAGGAAATCTATTGGAGGCAGAAGCAGTCAAGGGTAGCTTAGGGTTAGGGTTAGGGTTAGGGCTAGGGTTAGGGCACGGCTTAGTGCACGGGTTCGGGTACGGGTTCGGGTACGGCATAGGGTATGGGTTAGGGTTAGGGTTAGGGTTAGTTTGGGGGTTAGGGCTCGGTTTAGGGTACGGGTTAGGATTAGGGTACGTGTTAGGGTTAGGGTAGGGGTTAGGGTTAGGGTACGCGTTAGGATTACTGTAGTTATTAAACCTATCCCACTCTCTAGATACCCCTTAGCACGTCAAGGAATATTATTTGGGGGTCCAGCCATGGAGAAGAGTTTAGACACTAGGAGAAGATAAGGAACACACCCATTATCAAGAAATCACATTAGGATTCTCTTTTTAACCTGTTCCTTAAAACACTAGTGCTTAGGAAATCTATTGGAGGCAGAAGCAGTCAAGGGTAGCTTAGGGTTAGGTTTAGGGTTAGGGTACGGCTTAGGGTACGGCTTCGGGTACGGGTTTGTGTACGGGTTTGGGTATGGCGTAGGATAGGGGTTAGGGTTAGTGTTAGGGTTAGTTTGAGGGTTAGGGCTCGGTTTAGGGTACGGGTTAGGATTAGGGTACGTGTTAGTGTTAGGGTAGGCGTTAGGGTTAGGGTAGTTATTGAACCTATCCCACACTCTAGATACCCCTTAGCACGTCAAGGAATATTATTTGGGTGTCCAGCCATGGAGAAGAGTTTAGACACTAGGAGAAGATAAGGAACACACCCATTATCAAGAAATCACATTAGGATTCTCTTTTTAACCTGTTCCTTAAAACACTAGTGCTTAGGAAATCTATTGGAGGCAGA
The DNA here is from genome assembly GCF_028021215.1 of Eschrichtius robustus. Lineage (NCBI taxonomy): Eukaryota > Metazoa > Chordata > Mammalia > Artiodactyla > Eschrichtiidae > Eschrichtius > Eschrichtius robustus. The sequence goes on along the minus strand of NW_027175763.1, from coordinate 1,042,408 downwards.
AGCAGTCAAGGGTAGCTTAGGGTTAGGGTTAGGGTTAGGGTTAGGTTTAGTGTTAGGGTACGGGTTCGGGTACGGGTTCGGGTACGGCGTAGGGTATGGGTTAGGGTTAGGGTTAGGGTTAGTTTGAGGGTTAGGGCTCGGTTTAGGGTTTGGGTTAAGATTAGGGTACGTGTTAGGGTTAGGGTAGGGGTTAGGGTTAGGGTACGCGTTAGGGTTAGGGTAGTTATTAAACCTATCCCACTCTCTAGATACCCTTTAGCACGTCAAGGAATATTATTTGGGGGTCCAGCCATGGAGAAGAGTTTAGACACTAGGAGAAGGTAAGGAACACACCCATTATCCTGAAATCACATTAGGATTCTCTTTTTAACCTGTTCCTTAATACACTACTGCTTAGGAAATCTATTAGAGGCAGAAGCAGTGAAGGGTAGCTTAGGGTTAGGGTTAGGGTTAGGTTTAGGGTTAGGGTTAGGATACGGCGTAGGGAACGGGTTCGGGTACGGGTTCGGGTATGGAGTAGGGTATGGGTTAGGGTTAGGGTTAGGGTTAGTTTGAGGGTTAGGGCTCGGTTTAGGGTACGGGTTAGGATTAGTGTACGTGTTAGGGTTAGGGTAGTGGTTAGGGTTAGGGTACGCGTTAGGGTTAGGGTAGTTATTAAACCTATCCCACTCTCTAGATACCCCTTAGCACGTCAAGGAATATTATTTGGGGGTCCAGCCATGGAGAAGAGATTAGACACTAGGAGAAGATAAGGAACACACCCATTATCAAGATATCACATTACGATTCTCTTTTTAACCTGTTCCTTAAAACACTAGTGCTTAGGAAATCTATTGGAGGCAGAAGCAGTCAAGGGTAGCTTAGGGTTAGGGTTAGGGTTAGGGTTAGGGTTATTGTTAGGGTAAGGCTTAGAGTACGGGTTCGGGTACGGGTTCAGGTACGGCGTAGGGTATGGTTTAGGGTTAGGGTTAGGGTTAGTTTGAGGGTTAGGGCTCGGTTTAGGGTACGGGATAGGATTAGGGTACGTGTTAGGTTTAGGGTAGGTGTTAGGGTTAGGGTACGCGTTAGGGTTAGGGTAGTTATTAAACCTATCCCACTCTCTAGATACCCCTTAGCACGTCAAGGAATATTATTTGGGGGTCCAGCCATGGAGAAGAGTTTAGACACTAGGAGAAGATAAGGAACACACCCATTATCCTGAAATCACATTAGGATTCTCTTTTTAACCTGTTCCTTAAAACACTATTGCTTAGGAAATCTATTGGAGGCAGAAGCAGTCAATGGTAGCTTAGGGTTAGGGTTAGGGTTAGGGTTAGGGTTAGTGTTAGGGTACGGGTTCCGGTACGGGTTCGGGTACGGCGTTGGGTATGGGTTAGGGTTAGGGTTAGGGTTAGTTTGAGGGTTAGGGCTCGGTTTTGGGTACGGGTTAGGATTAGGGTACGTGTTAGGGTTAGGGTAGGGGTTAGGGTTAGGGTACGCGTTAGGGTTAGGGTAGTTATTAAACCTATCCCACTCTCTAGATACCCCTTAGCACGTCAAGGAATATTATTTGGGGGTCCAGCCATGGAGAAGAGTTTAGACACTAGGAGAAGATAAGGAACACACCCATTATCAAGAAATCACATTAGGATTCTCTTTTTAACCTGTTCCTTAAAACACTAGTGCTTAGGAAATCTATTGGAGGCAGAAGCAGTCAAGGGTAGCTTAGGGTTAGGTTTAGGGTTAGGGTTAGGGTTAGGGTACGGCTTAGGGTACGGGTTCGGGTACGGGTTCGGGTACGGCATAGGGTATGGGTTAGGGTTAGGGTTAGGGTTAGTTTGAGGGTTAGGGCTCGGTTTCGGGTACGGTTTAGGATTAGGGTACGTGTTAGGATTAGGGTAGTGGTTAGGGTTAGGGTACGTGTTAGGGTTAGTGTAGTTATTAAACCTATCCCACTCTCTAGATACCCCTTAGCACGTCAAGGAATATTATTTGGGGTTCCAGCCATGGAGAAGAGTTTAGACACTAGGAGAAGATAAGGAACACACCCATTATCAAGAAATCACATTAGGATTCTCTTTTTAACCTGTTCCTTAAAACACTAGTGTTTAGGAAATCTATTGGAGGCAGAAGCAGTCAAGGGTAGCTTAGGGTTAGGTTTAGGGTTAGGGTACGGCTTAGGGTACGGGTTCGGGTACGGATTCGGGTACGGGTTTGGGTATGGCGTAGGATATGGTTTAGGGATAGGGTTAGGGTTAGTTTGAGGGTTAGGGCTCGGTTTAGGGTACGGGTTAAGATCAGGGTACGTGTTAGGGTTAGGGTAGGGGTTAGGGTTAGCGTAGTTATTAAACCTATCCCACTCTCTAGATACCCCTTAGCACGTCAAGGAATATTATTTGGGTGTCCAGCCATGGAGAAGAGTTTAGACACTAGGAGAAGATAAGGAACACACACATTATCAAGAAATCACATTAGGATTCTCTTTTTAACCTGTTCCTTAAAACACTAGTGCTTAGGAAATCTATTGGAGGCAGAAGCAGTCAAGGGTAGCTTAGGGTTAGGGTTAGGGTTAGGGCTAGGGTTAGGGCACGGCTTAGTGCACGGGTTCGGGTACGGGTTCGGGTACGGCATAGGGTATGGGTTACGTTTAGGGTTAGGGCTCGGTTTAGGGTACGGGTTAGGATTAGGGTACGTGTTAGGGTTAGGGTAGGTGTTAGGGTTAGGGTACGCCTTAGGGTTAGGGTAGTTATTAAACCTATCCCACTCTCTAGATACCCCTTAGCACGTCAAGGAATATTATTTGGGGGTCCAGCCATGGAGAAGAGTTTAGACACTAGGAGAAGATAAGGAACACACCCATTATCAAGAAATCACATTAGGATTCTCTTTTTAACCTGTTCCTTAAAACACTAGTGCTTAGGAAATCTATTGGAGGAAGAAGCAGTGAAGGGTAGCTTAGGGTTAGGGTTACGGTTAGGGTTAGGTTTAGTGTTAGGGTACGGATTCGGATACGGGTTCGGGTACGGCGTAGGGTATGGGTTAGGGTTAGGGTTAGGGTTAGTTTGAGGGTTAGGGCTCGGTTTAGGTTACGGGTTAGGATTAGGGTACGTGTTAGGGTTAGGGTAGTGGTTAGGGTTAGGGTACGCGTTAGGGTTACGGTAGTTATTAAACCTATCCCACTCTCTAGATACCCCTTAGCACGTCAAGGAATATTATTTGGGGGTCCAGCCATGGAGAAGAGTTTAGACAATAGGAGAAGATAAGGAACACACCCATTATCAAGAAATCACATTAGGATTCTCTTTTTAACCTGTTCCTTAAAACACTAGTGCTTAGGAAATCTATTGGAGGCAGAAGCAGTCAAGGGTAGCTTAGGGTTAGGGTTAGGGTTATTGTTAGGGTAAGGCTTAGGGTACGGGTTCGGGTACGGGTTCGGGTACGGCATAGGGTATGGGTTAGGGTTAGGGTTAGGGTTAGTTTGGGGGTTAGGGCTCGGTTTAGGGTACGGGTTAGGATTAGGGTACGTGTTAGGGTTAGGGTAGGGGTTAGGGTTAGGGTACGCGTTAGGATTACTGTAGTTATTAAACCTATCCCACTCTCTAGATACCCCTTAGCACGTCAAGGAATATTATTTGGGGGTCCAGCCATGGAGAAGAGTTTAGACACTAGGAGAAGATAAGGAACACACCCATTATCAAGAAATCACATTAGGATTCTCTTTTTAACCTGTTCCTTAAAACACTAGTGCTTAGGAAATCTATTGAAGGCAGAAGCAGTCAAGGGTAGCTTAGGGTTAGGGTTAGGGTTAGGGTACGGCTTAGGGTACGGGTTCGGGTACGGGTTCGGGTACGGGTTTGGGTATGGCGTAGGATAGGGGTTAGGGTTAGGGTTAGGGTTAGTTTGAGGGTTAGGGCTCGGTTTAGGGTACGGGTTAGGATTAGGGTACGTGTTAGGGTTAGGGTAGGGGTTAGGGTTAGGGTACGCGTTAGGGTTAGGGTAGTTATTAAACCTATCCCACTCTCTAGATACCCCTTAGCACGTCAAGGGATATTATTTGGGTGTCCAGCCATGGAGAAGAGTTTAGACACTAGGAGAAGATAAGGAACACACCCATTATCAAGAAATCCCATTAGGATTCTCTTTTTAACCTGTTCCTTAAAACACTAGTGCTTAGGAAATCTATTGGAGGCAGAAGCAGTCAAGGGTAGCTTAGGGTTAGGGTTAGGGTTAGGGTACGGCTTAGGGTACGGGTTCGGGTACGGGTTTGGGTATGGCGTAGGGTATGGGTTAGGGTTAGGGATAGGGTTAGTTTGAGGGTTAGGGCTCGGTTTAGGGTTCGGGTTAAGGTTAGGGTACGTGTTAGGGTTAGGGTAGGGGTTAGGGTTAGGGTACGCGTTAGGGTAAGGGTAGTTATTAAACCTATCCCACTCTCTAGATACCCTTTAGCACGTCAAGGAATATTATTTGGGGGTCCAGCCATGGAGAAGAGTTTAGACACTAGGAGAAGATAAGGAACACACCCATTATCAAGAAATCACATTACGATTCTCTTTTTAACCTGTTCCTTAAAACACTAGTGCTTAGGAAATCTATTGGAGGCAGAAGCAGTCAAGGGTAGCTTAGGGTTAGGGTTAGGGTTAGGGTTAGGGTTAGTGTTAGGGTACGGGTTCGGGTACGGGTTCGGGTACGGCGTAGGGTATTGGTTAGGGTTAGGGTTAGGGTTAGTTTGAGGGTGAGGGCTCGGTTTAGGGTACGGGTTAGGATTAGGGTACGTGTTAGTGTTAGGGTAGGGGTTAGGGTTAGGGTACGCGTTAGGGTTACGGTAGTTATTAAACCTATCCCACTCTCTAGATACCCCTTAGCACGTCAAGGAATATTATTTGGGGGTCCAGCCATGGAGAAGAGTTTAGACACTAGGAGAAGATAAGGAACACACCCATTACCAAGAAATCACATTAGGATTCTCTTTTTAACCTGTTCCTTAAAACACTAGTGCTTAGGAAATCTATTGGAGGCAGAAGCAGTCAAGGGTAGCTTAGGGTTAGGGTTAGGGTTAGGGTTAGGGTTATTGTTAGGGTAAGGCTTAGAGTACGGGTTCGGGTACGGGTTCGGGTACGGCGTAGGGTATGGGTTAGGGTTAGGGTTAGGGTTAGTTTGAGGGTTAGGGCTCGGTTTAGGGTACGGGTTAGGATTAGGGTACGTGTTAGGTTTAGGGTAGGTGTTAGGGTTAGGGTACGCGTTAGGGTTAGGGTAGTTATTAAACCTATCCCACTCTCTAGATACCCCTTAGCACGTCAAGGAATATTATTTGGGGGTCCAGCCATGGAGAAGAGTTTAGACACTAGGAGAAGATAAGGAACACACCCATTATCAAGAAATCACATTAGGATTCTCTTTTTAACCTGTTCCTTAAAACACTAGTGCTTAGGAAATCTATTGGAGGCAGAAGCAGTCAAGGGTAGCTTAGGGTTAGGGTTAGGGTTATTGTTAGGGTAAGGCTTAGGGTACGGGTTCGGGTACGGGTTCGGGTACGGCATAGGGTATGGGTTAGGGTTAGGGTTAGGGTTAGTTTGGGGGTTAGGGCTCGGTTTAGGGTACGGGTTAGGATTAGGGTACGTGTTAGGGTTAGGGTAGGGGTTAGGGTTAGGGTACACGTTAGGATTACTGTAGTTATTAAACCTATCCCACTCTCTATATACCCCTTAGCACGTCAAGGAATATTATTTGGGGGTCCAGCCATGGAGAAGATTTTAGACACTAGGAGAAGATAAGGAACACACCCATTATCAAGAAATCACATTAGGATTCTCTTTTGAACCTGTTCCTTAAAACACTAGTGCTTAGGAAATCTATTGGAGGCAGAAGCAGTGAAGGGTAGCTTAGGGTTAGGGTTACGGTTAGGGTTAGGGTTAGTGTTAGGGTACGGATTCGGGTACGGGTTCGGGTACGGCGTAGGGTATGGTTTAGGGTTAGGGTTAGGGTTAGTTTGAGGGTTAGGGCTCGGTTTAGGGTACGGGTTAGGATTAGGGTACGTGTTAGGGTTAGGGTAGGGGTTAGGGTTAGGGTACGCGTTAGGGTTAGGGTAGTTATTAAACCTATCCCACTCTCTAGATACCCCTTAGCACGTCAAGGAATATTATTTGGGTGTCCAGCCATGGAGAAGAATTTAGACACTAGGAGAAGATAAGGAACACACCCATTATCCTGAAATCACATTAGGATTCTCTTTTTAACCTGTTCCTTAAAACACTAGTGCTTAGGAAATCTATTGGAGGCAGAAGCAGTCAAGGGTAGCTTAGGGTTAGGGTTAGGGTTAGGGTTAGGGTTAGTGTTAGGGTACGGGTTCGGGTACGGGTTCGGGTACGGCGTAGGGTATGGGTTAGGGTTAGGGTTAGGGTTAGTTTGAGGGTTAGGGCTCGGTTTAGGGTACGGGTTAGGATTAGGGTACGTGTTAGTGTTAGGGTAGGGGTTAGGGTTAGGGTACGCGTTAGGGTTAGGGTAGTTATTAAACCTATCCCACTCTCTAGATACCGTTTAGCACGTCAAGGATTATTATTTGGGGGTCCAGCCATGGAGAAGAGTTTAGACACTAGGAGAAGATAAGGAACACACCCATTATCCTGAAATCACATTAGGATTCTCTTTTTAACCTGTTCCTTAATACACTAGTGCTTAGGAAATCTATTAGAGGCAGAAGCAGTGAAGGGTAGCTTAGGGTTAGGGTTAGGGTTAGGTGTAGGGTTAGGGTTAGGGTACGGCGTAGGGAACGGGTTCGGGTACGGGTTCGGGTACGGCGTAGGGTATGGGTTAGGGTTATGGTTAGGGTTAGTTTGAGGGTTAGGGCTCGGTTTAGGGTACGGGTTAGGATTAGGGTACGTGTTAGGTTTAGGGTAGGTGTTAGGGTTAGGGTACGCGTTAGGGTTAGGGTAGTTATTAAACCTATCCCACTCTCTAGATACCCCTTAGCACGTCAAGGAATATTATTTGGGGGTCCAGCCATGGAGAAGAATTTAGACACTAGGAGAAGATAAGGAACACACCCATTATCCTGAAATCACATTAGGATTCTCTTTTTAACCTGTTCCTTAATACACTAGTGCTTAGGAAATCTATTAGAGGCAGAAGCAGTGAAGGGTAGCTTAGGGTTAGGGTTAGGGTTAGGTGTAGGGTTAGGGTTAGGGTACGGCGTAGGGAACGGGTTCGGGTACGGGTTTGGGTACGGCGTAGGGTATGGGTTAGGGTTATGGTTAGGGTTAGTTTGAGGGTTAGGGCTCGGTTTAGGGTACGGGTTAGGATTAGGGTACGTGTTAGGGTTAGGGTACGCGTTAGGGTTAGGGTAGTTATTAAACCTATCCCACTCTCTAGATACCCCTTAGCACGTCAAGGAATATTATTTGGGGGTCCAGCCATGGAGAAGAGTTTAGACACTAGGAGAAGATAAGGAACACACCCATTATCCTGAAATCACATTAGGATTCTCTTTTTAACCTGTTCCTTAAAACACTAGTGCTTAGGAAATCTATTGGAGGCAGAAGCAGTCAAGGGTAGCTTAGGGTTAGGGTTAGGGTTAGGGTTAGGGTTAGTGTTAGGGTACGGGTTCCGGTACGGGTTCCGGTACGGGTTCGGGTACGGCGTTGGGTATGGGTTAGGGTTAGGGTTAGGGTTAGTTTGAGGGTTAGGGCTCGGTTTAGAGGTACGGGTTAGGATTAGGGTACGTGTTAGGGTTAGGGTAGGGGTTAGGGTTAGGGTACGCGTTAGGGTTAGGGTAGTTATTAAACCTATCCCACTCTCTAGATACCCCTTAGCAGGTCAAGGAATATTATTTGGGGGTCCAGCCATGGAGAAGAGTTTAGACAATAGGAGAAGATAAGGAACACACCCATTATCAAGAAATCACATTAGGATTCTCTTTTTAACCTGTTCCTTAAAACACTAGTGCTTAGGAAATCTATTGGAGGCAGAAGCAGTCAAGGGTAGCTTAGGGTTAGGGTTAGGGTTATTGTTAGGGTAAGGCTTAGGGTACGGGTTCGGGTACGGGTTCGGGTACGGCATAGGGTATGGGTTAGGGTTAGGGTTAGGGTTAGTTTGAGGGTTAGGGCTCGGTTTAGGGTACGGGTTAGGATTAGTGTACGTGTTAGGGTTAGGGTAGGGGTTAGGGTTAGGGTACGCGTTAGGATTACTGTAGTTATTAAACCTATCCCACTCTCTAGATACCACTTAGCACGTCAAGGAATATTATTTGGGGGTCCAGCCATGGAGAAGAGTTTAGACACTAGGAGAAGATAAGGAACACACCCATTATCAAGAAATCACATTAGGATTCTCTTTTTAACCTGTTCCTTAAAACACTAGTGCTTAGGAAATCTATTGAAGGCAGAAGCAGTCAAGGGTAGCTTAGGGTTAGGTTTAGGGTTAGGGTACGGCTTAGGGTACGGCTTCGGGTACGGGTTCGGGTACGGGTTTGGGTATGGCGTAGGATAGGGGTTAGGGTTAGGGTTAGGGTTAGTTTGAGGGTTAGGGCTCGGTTTAGGGTACGGGTTAGGATTAGGGTACGTGTTAGTGTTAGGGTACGCGTTAGGGTTAGGGTAGTTATTGAAACTATCCCACTCTCTAGATACCCCTTAGCACGTCAAGGAATATTATTTGGGTGTCCAGCCATGGAGAAGAGTTTAGACACTAGGAGAAGATAAGGAACACACCCATTATCAAGAAATCACATTAGGATTCTCTTTTTAACCTGTTCCTTAAAACACTAGTGCTTAGGAAATCTATTGGAGGCAGAAGCAGTCAAGGGTAGCTTAGGGTTAGGGTTAGGGTTAGGGTTAGGGTTAGTATTAGGGTACGGGTTCGGGTACGGCGTAGGGTATGGGTTAGGGTTAGGGTTAGGGTTAGTTTGAGGGTTAGGGCTCGGTTTAGGGTACGGGTTAGGATTAGGGTACGTGTTAGTGTTAGGGTAGGGGTTAGGGTTAGGTTACGCGTTAGGGTTACGGTAGTTATTAAACCTATCCCACTCTCTAGATACCCCTTAGCACGTCAAGGAATATTATTTGGGGGTCCAGCCATGGAGAAGAGTTTAGACACTAGGAGAAGATAAGGAACACACCCATTATCAAGAAATCACATTAGGATTCTCTTTTTAACCTGTTCCTTAAAACACTAGTGCTTAGGAAATCTATTGGAGGCAGAAGCAGTCAAGGGTAGCTTAGGGTTAGGGTTAGGGTTAGGGTACGGCTTAGGGTACGGGTTCGGGTACGGGTTCGGGTACGGAGTAGGGTATGGAGTAGGGTATGGGTTAGGGTTAGGGTTAGGGTTAGTTTGAGGGTTAGGGCTCGGTTTAGGGTACGGGTTAGGATTAGTGTACGTGTTAGGGTTAGGGTAGTGGTTAGGGTTAGGGTACGCGTTAGGGTTAGGGTAGTTATTAAACCTATCCCACTCTCTAGATACCCCTTAGCACGTCAAGGAATATTATTTGGGGGTCCAGCTATGGAGAAGAGTTTAGACACTAGGAGAAGATAAGGAACACACCCATTATCAAGAAATCAAATTACGATTCTCTTTTTAACCTGTTCCTTAAAACACTAGTGCTTAGGAAATCTATTGGAGGCAGAAGCAGTCAAGGGTAGCTTAGGGTTAGGGTTAGGGTTAGGGTTAGGGTTATTGTTAGGGTAAGGTTTAGAGTACGGGTTCGGGTACGGGTTCAGGTACGGCGTAGGGTATGGGTTAGGGTTAGGGTTAGGGTTAGTTTGAGGGTTAGGGCTCGGTTTAGGGTACGGGATAGGATTAGGGTACGTGTTAGTTTTAGGGTAGGTGTTAGGGTTAGGGTACGCGTTAGGGTTAGGGTAGTTATTAAACCTATCCCACTCTCTAGATACCCCTTAGCACGTCAAGGAATATTATTTGGGGGTCCAGCCATGGAGAAGAGTTTAGACACTAGGAGAAGATAAGGAACACACCCATTATCCTGAAATCACATTAGGATTCTCTTTTTAACCTGTTCCTTAAAACACTAGTGCTTAGGAAAACTATTGGAGGCAGAAGCAGTCAAGGGTAGCTTAGGGTTAGGGTTAGGGTTAGGGTTAGGGTTAGTGTTAGGGTACGGGTTCCGGTACGGGTTCGGGTACGGCGTTGGGTATGGGTTAGGGTTAGGGTTAGGGTTAGTTTGAGGGTTAGGGCTCGGTTTTGGGTACGGGTTAGGATAAGGGTACGTGTTAGGGTTAGGGTAGGGGTTAGGGTTAGGGTACGCGTTAGGGTTAGGGTAGTTATTAAACCTATCCCACTCTCTAGATACCCCTTAGCACGTCAAGGAATATTATTTGGGGGTCCAGCCATGGAGAAGAGTTTAGACACTAGGAGAAGATAAGGAACACACCCATTATCAAGAAATCACATTAGGATTCTCTTTTTAACCTGTTCCTTAAAACACTAGTGCTTAGGAAATCTATTGGAGGCAGAAGCAGTCAAGGGTAGCTTAGGGTTAGGGTTAGGGTTAGTGTTAGGGTACGGCTTAGGGTACGGGTTCGGGTACGGGTTCGGGTACGGCGTAGGGTATGGGTTAGGGTTAGGGTTAGGGTTAGTTTGAGGGTTAGGGTTCGGTTTTGGGTACGGGTTAGGATTAGGGTACGTGTTAGGGTTAGTGTAGGGGTTAGGGTTAGGGTACGCGTTAGGGTTACGGTAGTTATTAAACCTATCCCACTCTCTAGATACCCCTTAGCACGTCAAGGAATATTATTTGGGGGTCCAGCCATGGAGAAGAGTTTAGACACTAGGAGAAGATAAGGAACACACCCATTATCAAGAAATCACATTAGGATTCTCTTTTTAACCTGTTCCTTAAAACACTAGTGCTTAGGAAATCTATTGGAGGCAGAAGCAGTCAAGGGTAGCTTAGGGTTAGGGTTAGGGTTAGGGTTAGGGTTAGGGTACGGCTTAGGGTACGGGTTCGGGTACGGGTTCGGGTACGGCATAGGGTATGGGTTAGGGTTAGGGTTAGGGTTAGTTTGAGGGTTAGGGCTCGGTTTCGGGTACGGGTTAGGATTAGGGTACGTGTTAGGGTTAGGGTAGGGGTTAGGGTTAGGGTACGTGTTAGGGTTAGTGTAGTTATTAAACCTATCCCACTCTCTAGATACCCCTTAGCACGTCAAGGAATATTATTTGGGGTTCCAGCCATGGAGAAGAGTTTAGACACTAGGAGAAGATAAGGAACACACCCATTATCAAGAAATCACATTAGGATTCTCTTCTTAACCTGTTCCTTAAAACACTAGTGCTTAGGAAATCTATTGGAGGCAGAAGCAGTCAAGGGTAGCTTAGGGTTAGGGTTAGGGTTAGGGTACGGCTTAGGGTACGGGTTCGGGTACGGATTCGGGTACGGGTTTGGGTATGGCGTAGGATATGGTTTAGGGATAGGGTTAGGGTTAGTTTGAGGGTTAGGGCTCGGTTTAGGGTACGGGTTAAGATCAGGGTACGTGTTAGGGTTAGGGTAGGGGTTAGGGTTAGGGTACGCGTTAGGGTTAGGGTAGTTATTAAACCTATCCCACTCTCTAGATACCCCTTAGCACGTCAAGGAATATTATTTGGGTGTCCAGCCATGGAGAAGAGTTTAGACACTAGGAGAAGATAAGGAACACACACATTATCAAGAAATCACATTAGGATTCTCTTTTTAACCTGTTCCTTATAACACTAGTGCTTAGGAAATCTATTGGAGGCAGAAGCAGTGAAGGGTAGCTTAGGGTTAGGGTTACGGTTAGGGTTAGGGTTAGTGTTAGGGTACGGATTCGGGTACGGGTTCGGGTACGGCGTAGGGTATGGGTTAGGGTTAGGGTTAGGGTTAGTTTGAGGGTTAGGGCTCGGTTTAGGGTACGGGTTAGGATTAGGGTACGTGTTAGGGTTAGGGTAGTGGTTAGGGTTAGGGTACGCGTTAGGGTTACGGTAGTTATTAAACCTATCCCACTCTCTAGATACCCCTTAGCACGTCAAGGAATATTATTTGGGGGTCCAGCCATGGAGAAGAGTTTAGACACTAGGAGAAGATAAGGAACACACCCATTATCAAGAAATCACATTAGGATTCTCTTTTTAACCTGTTCCTTAAAACACTAGTGCTTAGGAAATCTATTGGAGGCAGAAGCAGTCAAGGGTAGCTTAGGGTTAGGGTTAGGGTTATTGTTAGGGTAAGGCTTAGGGTACGGGTTCGGGTACGGGTTCGGGTACGGCATAGGGTATGGGTTAGGGTTAGGGTTAGGGTTAGTTTGGGGGTTAGGGCTCGGTTTAGGGTACGGGTTAGGATTAGGGTACGTGTTAGGGTTAGGGTAGGGGTTAGGGTTAGGGTACACGTTAGGATTACTGTAGTTATTAAACCTATCCCACTCTCTATATACCCCTTAGCACGTCAAGGAATATTATTTGGGGGTCCAGCCATGGAGAAGATTTTAGACACTAGGAGAAGATAAGGAACACACCCATTATCAAGAAATCACATTAGGATTCTCTTTTGAACCTGTTCCTTAAAACACTAGTGCTTAGGAAATCTATTGGAGGCAGAAGCAGTGAAGGGTAGCTTAGGGTTAGGGTTACGGTTAGGGTTAGGGTTAGTGTTAGGGTACGGATTCGGGTACGGGTTCGGGTACGGCGTAGGGTATGGTTTAGGGTTAGGGTTAGGGTTAGTTTGAGGGTTAGGGCTCGGTTTAGGGTACGGGTTAGGATTAGGGTACGTGTTAGGGTTAGGGTAGGGGTTAGGGTTAGGGTACGCGTTAGGGTTAGGGTAGTTATTAAACCTATCCCACTCTCTAGATACCCCTTAGCACGTCAAGGAATATTATTTGGGTGTCCAGCCATGGAGAAGAATTTAGACACTAGGAGAAGATAAGGAACACACCCATTATCCTGAAATCACATTAGGATTCTCTTTTTAACCTGTTCCTTAAAACACTAGTGCTTAGGAAATCTATTGGAGGCAGAAGCAGTCAAGGGTAGCTTAGGGTTAGGGTTAGGGTTAGGGTTAGGGTTAGTGTTAGGGTACGGATTCGGGTACGGGTTCGGGTACGGCGTAGGGTATGGGTTAGGGTTAGGGTTAGGGTTAGTTTGAGGGTTAGGGCTCGGTTTAGGGTACGGGTTAGGATTAGGGTACGTGTTAGTGTTAGGGTAGGGGTTAGGGTTAGGGTACGCGTTAGGGTTAGGGTAGTTATTAAACCTATCCCACTCTCTAGATACCGTTTAGCACGTCAAGGAATATTATTTGGGGGTCCAGCCATGGAGAAGAGTTTAGACACTAGGAGAAGATAAGGAACACACCCATTATCCTGAAATCACATTAGGATTCTCTTTTTAACCTGTTCCTTAATACACTAGTGCTTAGGAAATCTATTAGAGGCAGAAGCAGTGAAGGGTAGCTTAGGGTTAGGGTTAGGGTTAGGTGTAGGGTTAGGGTTAGGGTACGGCGTAGGGAACGGGTTCGGGTACGGGTTCGGGTACGGCGTAGGGTATGGGTTAGGGTTATGGTTAGGGTTAGTTTGAGGGTTAGGGCTCGGTTTAGGGTACGGGTTAGGATTAGGGTACGTGTTAGGTTTAGGGTAGGTGTTAGGGTTAGGGTACGCGTTAGGGTTAGGGTAGTTATTAAACCTATCCCACTCTCTAGATACCCCTTAGCACGTCAAGGAATATTATTTGGGGGTCCAGCCATGGAGAAGAATTTAGACACTAGGAGAAGATAAGGAACACACCCATTATCCTGAAATCACATTAGGATTCTCTTTTTAACCTGTTCCTTAATACACTAGTGCTTAGGAAATCTATTAGAGGCAGAAGCAGTGAAGGGTAGCTTAGGGTTAGGGTTAGGGTTAGGTGTAGGGTTAGGGTTAGGGTACGGCGTAGGGAACGGGTTCGGGTACGGGTTCGGGTACGGCGTAGGGTATGGGTTAGGGTTATGGTTAGGGTTAGTTTGAGGGTTAGGGCTCGGTTTAGGGTACGGGTTAGGATTAGGGTACGTGTTAGGTTTAGGGTAGGTGTTAGGGTTAGGGTACGCGTTAGGGTTAGGGTAGTTATTAAACCTATCCCACTCTCTAGATACCCCTTAGCACGTCAAGGAATATTATTTGGGGGTCCAGCCATGGAGAAGAGTTTAGACACTAGGAGAAGATAAGGAACACACCCATTATCCTGAAATCACATTAGGATTCTCTTTTTAACCTGTTCCTTAAAACACTAGTGCTTAGGAAATCTATTGGAGGCAGAAGCAGTCAAGGGTAGCTTAGGGTTAGGGTTAGGGTTAGGGTTAGGGTTAGTGTTAGGGTACGGGTTCCGGTACGGGTTCCGGTACGGGTTCGGGTACGGCGTTGGGTATGGGTTAGGGTTAGGGTTAGGGTTAGTTTGAGGGTTAGGGCTCGGTTTAGGGTACGGGTTAGGATTAGGGTACGTGTTAGGGTTAGGGTAGGGGTTAGGGTTAGGGTACGCGTTAGGGTTAGGGTAGTTATTAAACCTATCCCACTCTCTAGATACCCCTTAGCAGGTCAAGGAATATTATTTGGGGGTCCAGCCATGGAGAAGAGTTTAGACAATAGGAGAAGATAAGGAACACACCCATTATCAAGAAATCACATTAGGATTCTCTTTTTAACCTGTTCCTTAAAACACTAGTGCTTAGGAAATCTATTGGAGGCAGAAGCAGTCAAGGGTAGCTTAGGGTTAGGGTTAGGGTTATTGTTAGGGTAAGGCTTAGGGTACGGGTTCGGGTACGGCATAGGGTATGGGTTAGGGTTAGGGTTACGGTTAGTTTGAGGGTTAGGGCTCGGTTTAGGGTACGGGTTAGGATTAGTGTACGTGTTAGGGTTAGGGTAGGGGTTAGGGTTAGGGTACGCGTTAGGATTACTGTAGTTATTAAACCTATCCCACTCTCTAGATACCACTTAGCACGTCAAGGAATATTATTTGGGGGTCCAGCCATGGAGAAGAGTTTAGACACTAGGAGAAGATAAGGAACACACCCATTATCAAGAAATCACATTAGGATTCTCTTTTTAACCTGTTCCTTAAAACACTAGTGCTTAGGAAATCTATTGAAGGCAGAAGCAGTCAAGGGTAGCTTAGGGTTAGGTTTAGGGTTAGGGTACGGCTTAGGGTACGGCTTCGGGTACGGGTTCGGGTACGGGTTTGGGTATGGCGTAGGATAGGGGTTAGGGTTAGGGTTAGGGTTAGTTTGAGGGTTAGGGCT
This sequence comes from Eschrichtius robustus, assembly GCF_028021215.1. Classification (NCBI taxonomy): domain Eukaryota; kingdom Metazoa; phylum Chordata; class Mammalia; order Artiodactyla; family Eschrichtiidae; genus Eschrichtius; species Eschrichtius robustus. Next base: position 1,027,221 of record NW_027175763.1, on the reverse strand, counting down.
CGGTTTAGGGTACGGGTTAGGATTAGGGTACGTGTTAGTGTTAGGGTACGCGTTAGGGTTAGGGTAGTTATTGAAACTATCCCACTCTCTAGATACCCCTTAGCACGTCAAGGAATATTATTTGGGTGTCCAGCCATGGAGAAGAGTTTAGACACTAGGAGAAGATAAGGAACACACCCATTATCAAGAAATCACATTAGGATTCTCTTTTTAACCTGTTCCTTAAAACACTAGTGCTTAGGAAATCTATTGGAGGCAGAAGCAGTCAAGGGTAGCTTAGGGTTAGGGTTAGGGTTAGGGTTAGGGTTAGTATTAGGGTACGGGTTCGGGTACGGCGTAGGGTATGGGTTAGGGTTAGGGTTAGGGTTAGTTTGAGGGTTAGGGCTCGGTTTAGGGTACGGGTTAGGATTAGGGTACGTGTTAGTGTTAGGGTAGGGGTTAGGGTTAGGGTACGCGTTAGGGTTACGGTAGTTATTAAACCTATCCCACTCTCTAGATACCCCTTAGCACGTCAAGGAATATTATTTGGGGGTCCAGCCATGGAGAAGAGTTTAGACACTAGGAGAAGATAAGGAACACACCCATTATCAAGAAATCACATTAGGATTCTCTTTTTAACCTGTTCCTTAAAACACTAGTGCTTAGGAAATCTATTGGAGGCAGAAGCAGTCAAGGGTAGCTTAGGGTTAGGGTTAGGGTTAGGGTACGGCTTAGGGTACGGGTTCGGGTACGGGTTCGGGTACGGAGTAGTGTATGGAGTAGGGTATGGGTTCGGGTACGGCGTAGGGTATGGGTTAGGGTTAGGGTTAGGGTTAGTTTGAGGGTTAGGGTTCGGTTTTGGGTACGGGTTAGGATTAGGGTACGTGTTAGGGTTAGTGTAGGGGTTAGGGTTAGGGTACGCGTTAGGGTTACGGTAGTTATTAAACCTATCCCACTCTCTAGATACCCCTTAGCACGTCAAGGAATATTATTTGGGGGTCCAGCCATGGAGAAGAGTTTAGACACTAGGAGAAGATAAGGAACACACCCATTATCAAGAAATCACATTAGGATTCTCTTTTTAACCTGTTCCTTAAAACACTAGTGCTTAGGAAATCTATTGGAGGCAGAAGCAGTCAAGGGTAGCTTAGGGTTAGGGTTAGGGTTAGGGTTAGGGTTAGGGTACGGCTTAGGGTACGGGTTCGGGTACGGGTTCGGGTACGGCATAGGGTATGGGTTAGGGTTAGGGTTAGGGTTAGTTTGAGGGTTAGGGCTCGGTTTCGGGTACGGGTTAGGATTAGGGTACGTGTTAGGGTTAGGGTAGGGGTTAGGGTTAGGGTACGTGTTAGGGTTAGTGTAGTTATTAAACCTATCCCACTCTCTAGATACCCCTTAGCACGTCAAGGAATATTATTTGGGGTTCCAGCCATGGAGAAGAGTTTAGACACTAGGAGAAGATAAGGAACACACCCATTATCAAGAAATCACATTAGGATTCTCTTTTTAACCTGTTCCTTAAAACACTAGTGCTTAGGAAATCTATTGGAGGCAGAAGCAGTCAAGGGTAGCTTAGGGTTAGGGTTAGGGTTAGGGTACGGCTTAGGGTACGGGTTCGGGTACGGATTCGGGTACGGGTTTGGGTATGGCGTAGGATATGGTTTAGGGATAGGGTTAGGGTTAGTTTGAGGGTTAGGGCTCGGTTTAGGGTACGGGTTAAGATCAGGGTACGTGTTAGGGTTAGGGTAGGGGTTAGGGTTAGGGTACGCGTTAGGGTTAGGGTAGTTATTAAACCTATCCCACTCTCTAGATACCCCTTAGCACGTCAAGGAATATTATTTGGGTGTCCAGCCATGGAGAAGAGTTTAGACACTAGGAGAAGATAAGGAACACACACATTATCAAGAAATCACATTAGGATTCTCTTTTTAACCTGTTCCTTATAACACTAGTGCTTAGGAAATCTATTGGAGGCAGAAGCAGTGAAGGGTAGCTTAGGGTTAGGGTTACGGTTAGGGTTAGGGTTAGTGTTAGGGTACGGATTCGGGTACGGGTTCGGGTACGGCGTAGGGTATGGGTTAGGGTTAGGGTTAGGATTAGTTTGAGGGTTAGGGCTCGGTTTAGGGTACGGGTTAGGATTAGGGTACGTGTTAGGGTTAGGGTAGTGGTTAGGGTTAGGGTACGCGTTAGGGTTACGGTAGTTATTAAACCTATCCCACTCTCTAGATACCCCTTAGCACGTCAAGGAATATTATTTGGGGGTCCAGCCATGGAGAAGAGTTTAGACACTAGGAGAAGATAAGGAACACACCCATTATCAAGAAATCACATTAGGATTCTCTTTTTAACCTGTTCCTTAAAACACTAGTGCTTAGGAAATCTATTGGAGGCAGAAGCAGTCAAGGGTAGCTTAGGGTTAGGGTTAGGGTTATTGTTAGGGTAAGGCTTAGGGTACGGGTTCGGGTACGGGTTCGGGTACGGCATAGGGTATGGGTTAGGGTTAGGGTTAGGGTTAGTTTGGGGGTTAGGGCTCGGTTTAGGGTACGGGTTAGGATTAGGGTACGTGTTAGGGTTAGGGTAGGGGTTAGGGTTAGGGTACACGTTAGGATTACTGTAGTTATTAAACCTATCCCACTCTCTATATACCCCTTAGCACGTCAAGGAATATTATTTGGGGGTCCAGCCATGGAGAAGATTTTAGACACTAGGAGAAGATAAGGAACACACCCATTATCAAGAAATCACATTAGGATTCTCTTTTGAACCTGTTCCTTAAAACACTAGTGCTTAGGAAATCTATTGGAGGCAGAAGCAGTGAAGGGTAGCTTAGGGTTAGGGTTACGGTTAGGGTTAGGGTTAGTGTTAGGGTACGGATTCGGGTACGGGTTCGGGTACGGCGTAGGGTATGGTTTAGGGTTAGGGTTAGGGTTAGTTTGAGGGTTAGGGCTCGGTTTAGGGTACGGGTTAGGATTAGGGTACGTGTTAGGGTTAGGGTAGGGGTTAGGGTTAGGGTACGCGTTAGGGTTAGGGTAGTTATTAAACCTATCCCACTCTCTAGATACCGTTTAGCACGTCAAGGAATATTATTTGGGGGTCCAGCCATGGAGAAGAGTTTAGACACTAGGAGAAGATAAGGAACACACCCATTATCCTGAAATCACATTAGGATTCTCTTTTTAACCTGTTCCTTAATACACTAGTGCTTAGGAAATCTATTAGAGGCAGAAGCAGTGAAGGGTAGCTTAGGGTTAGGGTTAGGGTTAGGTGTAGGGTTAGGGTTAGGGTACGGCGTAGGGAACGGGTTCGGGTACGGGTTCGGGTACGGCGTAGGGTATGGGTTAGGGTTATGGTTAGGGTTAGTTTGAGGGTTAGGGCTCGGTTTAGGGTACGGGTTAGGATTAGGGTACGTGTTAGGTTTAGGGTAGGTGTTAGGGTTAGGGTACGCGTTAGGGTTAGGGTAGTTATTAAACCTATCCCACTCTCTAGATACCCCTTAGCACGTCAAGGAATATTATTTGGGGGTCCAGCCATGGAGAAGAATTTAGACACTAGGAGAAGATAAGGAACACACCCATTATCCTGAAATCACATTAGGATTCTCTTTTTAACCTGTTCCTTAATACACTAGTGCTTAGGAAATCTATTAGAGGCAGAAGCAGTGAAGGGTAGCTTAGGGTTAGGGTTAGGGTTAGGTGTAGGGTTAGGGTTAGGGTACGGCGTAGGGAACGGGTTCGGGTACGGGTTCGGGTACGGCGTAGGGTATGGGTTAGGGTTATGGTTAGGGTTAGTTTGAGGGTTAGGGCTCGGTTTAGGGTACGGGTTAGGATTAGGGTACGTGTTAGGTTTAGGGTAGGTGTTAGGGTTAGGGTACGCGTTAGGGTTAGGGTAGTTATTAAACCTATCCCACTCTCTAGATACCCCTTAGCACGTCAAGGAATATTATTTGGGGGTCCAGCCATGGAGAAGAGTTTAGACACTAGGAGAAGATAAGGAACACACCCATTATCCTGAAATCACATTAGGATTCTCTTTTTAACCTGTTCCTTAAAACACTAGTGCTTAGGAAATCTATTGGAGGCAGAAGCAGTCAAGGGTAGCTTAGGGTTAGGGTTAGGGTTAGGGTTAGGGTTAGTGTTAGGGTACGGGTTCCGGTACGGGTTCCGGTACGGGTTCGGGTACGGCGTTGGGTATGGGTTAGGGTTAGGGTTAGGGTTAGTTTGAGGGTTAGGGCTCGGTTTAGGGTACGGGTTAGGATTAGGGTACGTGTTAGGGTTAGGGTAGGGGTTAGGGTTAGGGTACGCGTTAGGGTTAGGGTAGTTATTAAACCTATCCCACTCTCTAGATACCCCTTAGCAGGTCAAGGAATATTATTTGGGGGTCCAGCCATGGAGAAGAGTTTAGACAATAGGAGAAGATAAGGAACACACCCATTATCAAGAAATCACATTAGGATTCTCTTTTTAACCTGTTCCTTAAAACACTAGTGCTTAGGAAATCTATTGGAGGCAGAAGCAGTCAAGGGTAGCTTAGGGTTAGGGTTAGGGTTATTGTTAGGGTAAGGCTTAGGGTACGGGTTCGGGTACGGCATAGGGTATGGGTTAGGGTTAGGGTTAGGGTTAGTTTGAGGGTTAGGGCTCGGTTTAGGGTACGGGTTAGGATTAGTGTACGTGTTAGGGTTAGGGTAGGGGTTAGGGTTAGGGTACGCGTTAGGATTACTGTAGTTATTAAACCTATCCCACTCTCTAGATACCACTTAGCACGTCAAGGAATATTATTTGGGGGTCCAGCCATGGAGAAGAGTTTAGACACTAGGAGAAGATAAGGAACACACCCATTATCAAGAAATCACATTAGGATTCTCTTTTTAACCTGTTCCTTAAAACACTAGTGCTTAGGAAATCTATTGAAGGCAGAAGCAGTCAAGGGTAGCTTAGGGTTAGGTTTAGGGTTAGGGTACGGCTTAGGGTACGGCTTCGGGTACGGGTTCGGGTACGGGTTTGGGTATGGCGTAGGATAGGGGTTAGGGTTAGGGTTAGGGTTAGTTTGAGGGTTAGGGCTCGGTTTAGGGTACGGGTTAGGATTAGGGTACGTGTTAGTGTTAGGGTACGCGTTAGGGTTAGGGTAGTTATTGAAACTATCCCACTCTCTAGATACCCCTTAGCACGTCAAGGAATATTATTTGGGTGTCCAGCCATGGAGAAGAGTTTAGACACTAGGAGAAGATAAGGAACACACCCATTATCAAGAAATCACATTAGGATTCTCTTTTTAACCTGTTCCTTAAAACACTAGTGCTTAGGAAATCTATTGGAGGCAGAAGCAGTCAAGGGTAGCTTAGGGTTAGGGTTAGGGTTAGGGTTAGGGTTAGTATTAGGGTACGGGTTCGGGTACGGAGTAGGGTATGGAGTAGGGTATGGGTTCGGGTACGGCGTAGGGTATGGGTTAGGGTTAGGGTTAGGGTTAGTTTGAGGGTTAGGGTTCGGTTTTGGGTACGGGTTAGGATTAGGGTACGTGTTAGGGTTAGTGTAGGGGTTAGGGTTAGGGTACGCGTTAGGGTTACGGTAGTTATTAAACCTATCCCACTCTCTAGATACCCCTTAGCACGTCAAGGAATATTATTTGGGGGTCCAGCCATGGAGAAGAGTTTAGACACTAGGAGAAGATAAGGAACACACCCATTATCAAGAAATCACATTAGGATTCTCTTTTTAACCTGTTCCTTAAAACACTAGTGCTTAGGAAATCTATTGGAGGCAGAAGCAGTCAAGGGTAGCTTAGGGTTAGGGTTAGGGTTAGGGTTAGGGTTAGGGTACGGCTTAGGGTACGGGTTCGGGTACGGGTTCGGGTACGGCATAGGGTATGGGTTAGGGTTAGGGTTAGGGTTAGTTTGAGGGTTAGGGCTCGGTTTCGGGTACGGGTTAGGATTAGGGTACGTGTTAGGGTTAGGGTAGGGGTTAGGGTTAGGGTACGTGTTAGGGTTAGTGTAGTTATTAAACCTATCCCACTCTCTAGATACCCCTTAGCACGTCAAGGAATATTATTTGGGGTTCCAGCCATGGAGAAGAGTTTAGACACTAGGAGAAGATAAGGAACACACCCATTATCAAGAAATCACATTAGGATTCTCTTTTTAACCTGTTCCTTAAAACACTAGTGCTTAGGAAATCTATTGGAGGCAGAAGCAGTCAAGGGTAGCTTAGGGTTAGGGTTAGGGTTAGGGTACGGCTTAGGGTACGGGTTCGGGTACGGATTCGGGTACGGGTTTGGGTATGGCGTAGGATATGGTTTAGGGATAGGGTTAGGGTTAGTTTGAGGGTTAGGGCTCGGTTTAGGGTACGGGTTAAGATCAGGGTACGTGTTAGGGTTAGGGTAGGGGTTAGGGTTAGGGTACGCGTTAGGGTTAGGGTAGTTATTAAACCTATCCCACTCTCTAGATACCCCTTAGCACGTCAAGGAATATTATTTGGGTGTCCAGCCATGGAGAAGAGTTTAGACACTAGGAGAAGATAAGGAACACACACATTATCAAGAAATCACATTAGGATTCTCTTTTTAACCTGTTCCTTATAACACTAGTGCTTAGGAAATCTATTGGAGGCAGAAGCAGTGAAGGGTAGCTTAGGGTTAGGGTTACGGTTAGGGTTAGGGTTAGTGTTAGGGTACGGATTCGGGTACGGGTTCGGGTACGGCGTAGGGTATGGGTTAGGGTTAGGGTTAGGATTAGTTTGAGGGTTAGGGCTCGGTTTAGGGTACGGGTTAGGATTAGGGTACGTGTTAGGGTTAGGGTAGTGGTTAGGGTTAGGGTACGCGTTAGGGTTACGGTAGTTATTAAACCTATCCCACTCTCTAGATACCCCTTAGCACGTCAAGGAATATTATTTGGGGGTCCAGCCATGGAGAAGAGTTTAGACACTAGGAGAAGATAAGGAACACACCCATTATCAAGAAATCACATTAGGATTCTCTTTTTAACCTGTTCCTTAAAACACTAGTGCTTAGGAAATCTATTGGAGGCAGAAGCAGTCAAGGGTAGCTTAGGGTTAGGGTTAGGGTTATTGTTAGGGTAAGGCTTAGGGTACGGGTTCGGGTACGGGTTCGGGTACGGCATAGGGTATGGGTTAGGGTTAGGGTTAGGGTTAGTTTGGGGGTTAGGGCTCGGTTTAGGGTACGGGTTAGGATTAGGGTACGTGTTAGGGTTAGGGTAGGGGTTAGGGTTAGGGTACACGTTAGGATTACTGTAGTTATTAAACCTATCCCACTCTCTATATACCCCTTAGCACGTCAAGGAATATTATTTGGGGGTCCAGCCATGGAGAAGATTTTAGACACTAGGAGAAGATAAGGAACACACCCATTATCAAGAAATCACATTAGGATTCTCTTTTGAACCTGTTCCTTAAAACACTAGTGCTTAGGAAATCTATTGGAGGCAGAAGCAGTGAAGGGTAGCTTAGGGTTAGGGTTACGGTTAGGGTTAGGGTTAGTGTTAGGGTACGGATTCGGGTACGGGTTCGGGTACGGCGTAGGGTATGGTTTAGGGTTAGGGTTAGGGTTAGTTTGAGGGTTAGGGCTCGGTTTAGGGTACGGGTTAGGATTAGGGTACGTGTTAGGGTTAGGGTAGGGGTTAGGGTTAGGGTACGCGTTAGGGTTAGGGTAGTTATTAAACCTATCCCACTCTCTAGATACCGTTTAGCACGTCAAGGAATATTATTTGGGGGTCCAGCCATGGAGAAGAGTTTAGACACTAGGAGAAGATAAGGAACACACCCATTATCCTGAAATCACATTAGGATTCTCTTTTTAACCTGTTCCTTAATACACTAGTGCTTAGGAAATCTATTAGAGGCAGAAGCAGTGAAGGGTAGCTTAGGGTTAGGGTTAGGGTTAGGTGTAGGGTTAGGGTTAGGGTACGGCGTAGGGAACGGGTTCGGGTACGGGTTCGGGTACGGCGTAGGGTATGGGTTAGGGTTATGGTTAGGGTTAGTTTGAGGGTTAGGGCTCGGTTTAGGGTACGGGTTAGGATTAGGGTACGTGTTAGGTTTAGGGTAGGTGTTAGGGTTAGGGTACGCGTTAGGGTTAGGGTAGTTATTAAACCTATCCCACTCTCTAGATACCCCTTAGCACGTCAAGGAATATTATTTGGGGGTCCAGCCATGGAGAAGAATTTAGACACTAGGAGAAGATAAGGAACACACCCATTATCCTGAAATCACATTAGGATTCTCTTTTTAACCTGTTCCTTAATACACTAGTGCTTAGGAAATCTATTAGAGGCAGAAGCAGTGAAGGGTAGCTTAGGGTTAGGGTTAGGGTTAGGTGTAGGGTTAGGGTTAGGGTACGGCGTAGGGAACGGGTTCGGGTACGGGTTCGGGTACGGCGTAGGGTATGGGTTAGGGTTATGGTTAGGGTTAGTTTGAGGGTTAGGGCTCGGTTTAGGGTACGGGTTAGGATTAGGGTACGTGTTAGGTTTAGGGTAGGTGTTAGGGTTAGGGTACGCGTTAGGGTTAGGGTAGTTATTAAACCTATCCCACTCTCTAGATACCCCTTAGCACGTCAAGGAATATTATTTGGGGGTCCAGCCATGGAGAAGAGTTTAGACACTAGGAGAAGATAAGGAACACACCCATTATCCTGAAATCACATTAGGATTCTCTTTTTAACCTGTTCCTTAAAACACTAGTGCTTAGGAAATCTATTGGAGGCAGAAGCAGTCAAGGGTAGCTTAGGGTTAGGGTTAGGGTTAGGGTTAGGGTTAGTGTTAGGGTACGGGTTCCGGTACGGGTTCCGGTACGGGTTCGGGTACGGCGTTGGGTATGGGTTAGGGTTAGGGTTAGGGTTAGTTTGAGGGTTAGGGCTCGGTTTAGGGTACGGGTTAGGATTAGGGTACGTGTTAGGGTTAGGGTAGGGGTTAGGGTTAGGGTACGCGTTAGGGTTAGGGTAGTTATTAAACCTATCCCACTCTCTAGATACCCCTTAGCAGGTCAAGGAATATTATTTGGGGGTCCAGCCATGGAGAAGAGTTTAGACAATAGGAGAAGATAAGGAACACACCCATTATCAAGAAATCACATTAGGATTCTCTTTTTAACCTGTTCCTTAAAACACTAGTGCTTAGGAAATCTATTGGAGGCAGAAGCAGTCAAGGGTAGCTTAGGGTTAGGGTTAGGGTTATTGTTAGGGTAAGGCTTAGGGTACGGGTTCGGGTACGGCATAGGGTATGGGTTAGGGTTAGGGTTAGGGTTAGTTTGAGGGTTAGGGCTCGGTTTAGGGTACGGGTTAGGATTAGTGTACGTGTTAGGGTTAGGGTAGGGGTTAGGGTTAGGGTACGCGTTAGGATTACTGTAGTTATTAAACCTATCCCACTCTCTAGATACCACTTAGCACGTCAAGGAATATTATTTGGGGGTCCAGCCATGGAGAAGAGTTTAGACACTAGGAGAAGATAAGGAACACACCCATTATCAAGAAATCACATTAGGATTCTCTTTTTAACCTGTTCCTTAAAACACTAGTGCTTAGGAAATCTATTGAAGGCAGAAGCAGTCAAGGGTAGCTTAGGGTTAGGTTTAGGGTTAGGGTACGGCTTAGGGTACGGCTTCGGGTACGGGTTCGGGTACGGGTTTGGGTATGGCGTAGGATAGGGGTTAGGGTTAGGGTTAGGGTTAGTTTGAGGGTTAGGGCTCGGTTTAGGGTACGGGTTAGGATTAGGGTACGTGTTAGTGTTAGGGTACGCGTTAGGGTTAGGGTAGTTATTGAAACTATCCCACTCTCTAGATACCCCTTAGCACGTCAAGGAATATTATTTGGGTGTCCAGCCATGGAGAAGAGTTTAGACACTAGGAGAAGATAAGGAACACACCCATTATCAAGAAATCACATTAGGATTCTCTTTTTAACCTGTTCCTTAAAACACTAGTGCTTAGGAAATCTATTGGAGGCAGAAGCAGTCAAGGGTAGCTTAGGGTTAGGGTTAGGGTTAGGGTTAGGGTTAGTATTAGGGTACGGGTTCGGGTACGGCGTAGGGTATGGGTTAGGGTTAGGGTTAGGGTTAGTTTGAGGGTTAGGGCTCGGTTTAGGGTACGGGTTAGGATTAGGGTACGTGTTAGTGTTAGGGTAGGGGTTAGGGTTAGGGTACGCGTTAGGGTTACGGTAGTTATTAAACCTATCCCACTCTCTAGATACCCCTTAGCACGTCAAGGAATATTATTTGGGGGTCCAGCCATGGAGAAGAGTTTAGACACTAGGAGAAGATAAGGAACACACCCATTATCAAGAAATCACATTAGGATTCTCTTTTTAACCTGTTCCTTAAAACACTAGTGCTTAGGAAATCTATTGGAGGCAGAAGCAGTCAAGGGTAGCTTAGGGTTAGGGTTAGGGTTAGGGTACGGCTTAGGGTACGGGTTCGGGTACGGGTTCGGGTACGGAGTAGGGTATGGAGTAGGGTATGGGTTAGGGTTAGGGTTAGGGTTAGTTTGAGGGTTAGGGCTCGGTTTAGGGTACGGGTTAGGATTAGTGTACGTGTTAGGGTTAGGGTAGTGGTTAGGGTTAGGGTACGCGTTAGGGTTAGGGTAGTTATTAAACCTATCCCACTCTCTAGATACCCCTTAGCACGTCAAGGAATATTATTTGGGGGTCCAGCTATGGAGAAGAGTTTAGACACTAGGAGAAGATAAGGAACACACCCATTATCAAGAAATCACATTACGATTCTCTTTTTAACCTGTTCCTTAAAACACTAGTGCTTAGGAAATCTATTGGAGGCAGAAGCAGTCAAGGGTAGCTTAGGGTTAGGGTTAGGGTTAGGGTTAGGGTTATTATTAGGGTAAGGTTTAGAGTACGGGTTCGGGTACGGGTTCAGGTACGGCGTAGGGTATGGGTTAGGGTTAGGGTTAGGGTTAGTTTGAGGGTTAGGGCTCGGTTTAGGGTACGGGATAGGATTAGGGTACGTGTTAGTTTTAGGGTAGGTGTTAGGGTTAGGGTACGCGTTAGGGTTAGGGTAGTTATTAAACCTATCCCACTCTCTAGATACCCCTTAGCACGTCAAGGAATATTATTTGGGGGTCCAGCCATGGAGAAGAGTTTAGACACTAGGAGAAGATAAGGAACACACCCATTATCCTGAAATCACATTAGGATTCTCTTTTTAACCTGTTCCTTAAAACACTAGTGCTTAGGAAAACTATTGGAGGCAGAAGCAGTCAAGGGTAGCTTAGGGTTAGGGTTAGGGTTAGGGTTAGGGTTAGTGTTAGGGTACGGGTTCCGGTACGGGTTCGGGTACGGCGTTGGGTATGGGTTAGGGTTAGGGTTAGGGTTAGTTTGAGGGTTAGGGCTCGGTTTTGGGTACGGGTTAGGATAAGGGTACGTGTTAGGGTTAGGGTAGGGGTTAGGGTTAGGGTACGCGTTAGGGTTAGGGTAGTTATTAAACCTATCCCACTCTCTAGATACCCCTTAGCACGTCAAGGAATATTATTTGGGGGTCCAGCCATGGAGAAGAGTTTAGACACTAGGAGAAGATAAGGAACACACCCATTATCAAGAAATCACATTAGGATTCTCTTTTTAACCTGTTCCTTAAAACACTAGTGCTTAGGAAATCTATTGGAGGCAGAAGCAGTCAAGGGTAGCTTAGGGTTAGGGTTAGGGTTAGTGTTAGGGTACGGCTTAGGGTACGGGTTCGGGTACGGGTTCGGGTACGGCGTAGGGTATGGGTTAGGGTTAGGGTTAGGGTTAGTTTGAGGGTTAGGGTTCGGTTTTGGGTACGGGTTAGGATTAGGGTACGTGTTAGGGTTAGTGTAGGGGTTAGGGTTAGGGTACGCGTTAGGGTTACGGTAGTTATTAAACCTATCCCACTCTCTAGATACCCCTTAGCACGTCAAGGAATATTATTTGGGGGTCCAGCCATGGAGAAGAGTTTAGACACTAGGAGAAGATAAGGAACACACCCATTATCAAGAAATCACATTAGGATTATCTTTTTAACCTGTTCCTTAAAACACTAGTGCTTAGGAAATCTATTGGAGGCAGAAGCAGTCAAGGGTAGCTTAGGGTTAGGGTTAGGGTTAGGGTTAGGGTTAGGGTACGGCTTAGGGTACGGGTTCGGGTACGGGTTCGGGTACGGCATAGGGTATGGGTTAGGGTTAGGGTTAGGGTTAGTTTGAGGGTTAGGGCTCGGTTTCGGGTACGGGTTAGGATTAGGGTACGTGTTAGGGTTAGGGTAGGGGTTAGGGTTAGGGTACGTGTTAGGGTTAGTGTAGTTATTAAACCTATCCCACTCTCTAGATACCCCTTAGCACGTCAAGGAATATTATTTGGGGTTCCAGCCATGGAGAAGAGTTTAGACACTAGGAGAAGATAAGGAACACACCCATTATCAAGAAATCACATTAGGATTCTCTTTTTAACCTGTTCCTTAAAACACTAGTGCTTAGGAAATCTATTGGAGGCAGAAGCAGTCAAGGGTAGCTTAGGGTTAGGGTTAGGGTTAGGGTACGGCTTAGGGTACGGGTTCGGGTACGGATTCGGGTACGGGTTTGGGTATGGCGTAGGATATGGTTTAGGGATAGGGTTAGGGTTAGTTTGAGGGTTAGGGCTCGGTTTAGGGTACGGGTTAAGATCAGGGTACGTGTTAGGGTTAGGGTAGGGGTTAGGGTTAGGGTACGCGTTAGGGTTAGGGTAGTTATTAAACCTATCCCACTCTCTAGATACCCCTTAGCACGTCAAGGAATATTATTTGGGTGTCCAGCCATGGAGAAGAGTTTAGACACTAGGAGAAGATAAGGAACACACACATTATCAAGAAATCACATTAGGATTCTCTTTTTAACCTGTTCCTTATAACACTAGTGCTTAGGAAATCTATTGGAGGCAGAAGCAGTGAAGGGTAGCTTAGGGTTAGGGTTACGGTTAGGGTTAGGGTTAGTGTTAGGGTACGGATTCGGGTACGGGTTCGGGTACGGCGTAGGGTATGGGTTAGGGTTAGGGTTAGGGTTAGTTTGAGGGTTAGGGCTCGGTTTAGGGTACGGGTTAGGATTAGGGTACGTGTTAGGGTTAGGGTAGTGGTTAGGGTTAGGGTACGCGTTAGGGTTACGGTAGTTATTAAACCTATCCCACTCTCTAGATACCCCTTAGCACGTCAAGGAATATTATTTGGGGGTCCAGCCATGGAGAAGAGTTTAGACACTAGGAGAAGATAAGGAACACACCCATTATCAAGAAATCACATTAGGATTCTCTTTTTAACATGTTCCTTAAAACACTAGTGCTTAGGAAATCTATTGGAGGCAGAAGCAGTCAAGGGTAGCTTAGGGTTAGGGTTAGGGTTATTGTTAGGGTAAGGCTTAGGGTACGGGTTCGGGTACGGGTTCGGGTACGGCATAGGGTATGGGTTAGGGTTAGGGTTAGGGTTAGTTTGGGGGTTAGGGCTCGGTTTAGGGTACGGGTTAGGATTAGGGTACGTGTTAGGGTTAGGGTAGGGGTTAGGGTTAGGGTACGCGTTAGGATTACTGTAGTTATTAAACCTATCCCACTCTCTAGATACCCCTTAGCACGTCAAGGAATATTATTTGGGGGTCCAGCCATGGAGAAGAGTTTAGACACTAGGAGAAGATAAGGAACACACCCATTATCAAGAAATCACATTAGGATTCTCTTTTTAACCTGTTCCTTAAAACACTAGTGCTTAGGAAATCTTTTGAAGGCAGAAGCAGTCAAGGGTAGCTTAGGGTTAGGGTTAGGGTTAGGGTACGGCTTAGGGTACGGGTTCGGGTACGGGTTCGGGTACGGGTTTGGGTATGGCGTAGGATAGGGGTTAGGGTTAGGGTTAGGGTTAGTTTGAGGGTTAGGGCTCGGTTTAGGGTACGGGTTAGGATTAGGGTACGTGTTAGGGTTAGGGTAGGGGTTAGGGTTAGGGTACGCGTTAGGGTTAGGGTAGTTATTAAACCTATCCCACTCTCTAGATACCCCTTAGCACGTCAAGGGATATTATTTGGGTGTCCAGCCATGGAGAAGTGTTTAGACACTAGGAGAAGATAAGGAACACACCCATTATCAAGAAATCACATTAGGATTCTCTTTTTAACCTGTTCCTTAAAACACTAGTGCTTAGGAAATCTATTGGAGGCAGAAGCAGTCAAGGGTAGCTTAGGGTTAGGGTTAGGGTTAGTGTTAGGGTACGGGTTCCGGTACGGGTTCGGGTACGGGTTCGGGTACGGCGTTGGATATGGGTTAGGGTTAGGGTTAGGGTTAGTTTGAGGGTTAGGGCTCGGTTTAGGGTACGGGTTAGGTTTAGGGTACGTGTTAGGGTTAGGGTAGGGGTTAGGGTTAGGGTACGCGTTAGGGTTAGGGTAGTTATTAAACCTATCCCACTCTCTAGATAACCCTTAGCACGTCAAGGAATATTATTTGGGGGTCCTGCCATGGAGAAGAGTTTAGACACTAGGAGAAGATAAGGAACACACCCATTATCAAGAAATCACATTAGGATTCTCTTTTTAACCTGTTCCTTAAAACACTAGTGCTTAGGAAATCTATTGGAGGCAGAAGCAGTCAAGGGTAGCTTAGGGTTAGGGTTAGGATTAGTGTTAGGGTAAGGCTTAGGGTACGGGTTCGGGTACGGGTTCGGGTACGGCATAGGGTATGGGTTAGGGTTAGGGTTAGGGTTAGTTTGAGGGTTAGGGCTCGGTTTAGGGTACGGGTTAGGATTAGGGTACGTGTTAGGGTTAGGGTAGGGGTTAGGGTTAGGGTACGTGTTAGGGTTAGTGTAGTTATTAAACCTATCCCACTCTCTAGATACCCCTTAGCACGTCAAGTAATATTATTTGGGGTTCCAGCCATGGAGAAGAGTTTAGACACTAGGAGAAGATAAGGAACACACCCATTATCAAGAAATCACATTAGGATTCTCTTTATAACCTGTTCCTTAAAACACTAGTGCTTAGGAAATCTATTGGAGGCAGAAGCAGTCAAGGGTAGCTTAGGGTTAGGGTTACGGTTAGGGTTAGGGTTAGTGTTAGGGTACGGATTCGGGTACGGGTTCGGGTACGGCGTAGGGTATGGGTTAGGGTTAGTGTTAGGGTTAGTTTGGGGGTTAGGGCTCGGTTTAGGGTACGGGTTAGGATTAGGGTACGTGTTAGGGTTAGGGTAGGGGTTAGGGTTAGGGTACGCGTTAGGATTACTGTAGTTATTAAACCTATCCCACTCTCTAGATACCCCTTAGCACGTCAAGGAATATTATTTGGGGGTCCAGCCATGGAGAAGAGTTTAGACACTAGGAGAAGATAAGGAACACACCCATTATCAAGAAATCACATTAGGATTCTCTTTTTAACCTGTTCCTTAAAACACTAGTGCTTAGGAAATCTATTGAAGGCAGAAGCAGTCAAGGGTAGCTTAGGGTTAGGGTTAGGGTTAGGGTACGTCTTAGGTTACGGGTTCGGGTACGGGTTCGGGTACGGGTTTGGGTATGGCGTAGGATAGGGGTTAGGGTTAGGGTTAGGGTTAGTTTGAGGGTTAGGGCTCGGTTTAGGGTACGGGTTAGGATTAGGGTACGTGTTAGGGTTAGGGTAGGGGTTAGGGTTAGGGTACGCGTTAGGGTTAGGGTAGTTATTAAACCTATCCCACTCTCTAGATACCCCTTAGCACGTCAAGGAATATTATTTGGGTGTCCAGCCATGGAGAAGAGTTTAGACACTAGGAGAAGATAAGGAACACACCCATTATCCTGAAATCACATTAGGATTCTCTTTTTAACCTGTTCCTTAAAACACTAGTGCTTAGGAAATCTATTGGAGGCAGAAGCAGTCAAGGGTAGCTTAGGGTTAGGGTTAGGGTTAGGGTTAGGGTTAGTGTTAGGGTACGGGTTCGGGTACGGGTTCGGGTACGGCGTAGGGTATGGGTTAGGGTTATGGTTAGGGTTAGTTTGAGGGTTAGGGCTCGGTTTAGTGTACGGGTTAGGATTAGGGCACGTGTTAGGTTTAGGGTAGGTGTTAGGGTTAGGGTACGCGTTAGGGTTAGGGTAGTTATTAAACCTATCCCACTCTCTAGATACCCCTTAGCACGTCAAGGAATATTATTTGGGGGTCCAGCCATGGAGAAGAGTTTAGACACTAGGAGAAGATAAGGAACACACCCATTATCCTGAAATCACATTAGGATTCTCTTTTTAACCTGTTCCTTAAAACACTAGTGCTTAGGAAATCTATTGGAGGCAGAAGCAGTCAAGGGTAGCTTAGGGTTAGGGTTAGGGTTAGGGTTAGGGTTAGTGTTAGGGTACGGGTTCCGGTACGGGTTCCGGTACGGGTTCGGGTACGGCGTTGGGTATGGGTTAGGGTTAGGGTTAGGGTTAGTTTGAGGGTTAGGGCTCGGTTTAGGGTACGGGTTAGGATTAGGGTACGTGTTAGGGTTAGGGTAGGGGTTAGGGTTAGGGTACGCATTAGGGTTAGGGTAGTTATTAAACCTATCCCACTCTCTAGATACCCCTTAGCACGTCAAGGAATATTATTTGGGGGTCCAGCCATGGAGAAGAGTTTAGACAATAGGAGAAGATAAGGAACACACCCATTATCAAGAAATCACATTAGGATTCTCTTTTTAACCTGTTCCTTAAAACACTAGTGCTTAGGAAATCTATTGGAGGCAGAAGCAGTCAAGGGTAGCTTAGGGTTAGGGTTAGGGTTATTGTTAGGGTAAGGCTTAGTGTACGGGTTCGGGTACGGGTTCGGGTACGGCATAGGGTATGGGTTAGGGTTAGGGTTAGGGTTAGTTTGAGGGTTAGGGCTCGGTTTAGGGTACGGGTTAGGATTAGTGTACGTGTTAGGGTTAGGGTAGGGGTTAGGGTTAGGGTACGCGTTAGGATTACTGTAGTTATTAAACCTATCCCACTCTCTAGATACCACTTAGCACGTCAAGGAATATTATTTGGGGGTCCAGCCATGGAGAAGAGTTTAGACACTAGGAGAAGATAAGGAACACATCCATTATCAAGAAATCACATTAGGATTCTTTTTTTAACCTGTTCCTTAAAACACTAGTGCTTAGGAAATCTATTGAAGGCAGAAGCAGTCAAGGGTAGCTTAGGGTTAGGTTCAGGGTTAGGGTACGGCTTAGGGTACGGCTTCGGGTACGGGTTCGGGTACGGGTTTGGGTATGGCGTAGGATAGGGGTTAGGGTTAGGGTTAGGGTTAGTTTGAGGGTTAGGGCTCGGTTTAGGGTACGGGTTAGGATTAGGGTACGTGTTAGTGTTAGGGTACGCGTTAGGGTTAGGGTAGTTATTGAAACTATCCCACTCTCTAGATACCCCTTAGCACGTCAAGGAATATTATTTGGGTGTCCAGCCATGGAGAAGAGTTTAGACACTAGGAGAAGATAAGGAACACACCCATTATCAAGAAATCACATTAGGATTCTCTTTTTAACCTGTTCTTTAAAACACTAGTGCTTAGGAAAACTATTGGAGGCAGAAGCAGTCAAGGGTAGCTTAGGGTTAGGGTTAGGGTTAGGGTTAGGGTTAGTGTTAGGGTACGGGTTCGGGTACGGGTTCGGGTACGGCGTAGGGTATGGGTTAGGGTTAGGGTTAGGGTTAGTTTGAGGGTTAGGGCTCGGTTTAGGGTACGGGTTAGGATTAGGGTACGTGTTAGTGTTAGGGTAGGGGTTAGGGTTAGGGTACGCGTTAGGGTTACAGTAGTTATTAAACCTATCCCACTCTCTAGATACCCCTTAGCACGTCAAGGAATATTATTTGGGGGTCCAGCCATGGAGAAGAGTTTAGACACTAGGAGAAGATAAGGAACACACCCATTATCAAGAAATCACATTAGGATTCTCTTTTTAACCTGTTCCTTAAAACACTAGTGCTTAGGAAATCTATTGGAGGCAGAAGCAGTCAAGGGTAGCTTAGGGTTAGGGTTAGGGTTAGGGTACGGCTTAGGGTACGGGTTCGGGTACGGGTTCGGGTACGGAGTAGGGTATGGAGTAGGGTATGGGTTAGGGTTAGGGTTAGGGTTAGTTTGAGGGTTAGGGCTCGGGTTAGGGTTCGGGTTAATATTAGGGTACGTGTTAGGGTAAGGGTAGGGGTTAGGGTTAGGGTACGCGTTAGGGTTAGGGTAGTTATTAAACCTATCCCACTCTCTAGATACCCCTTAGCACGTCAAGGAATATTATTTGGGGGTCCAGCTATGGAGAAGAGTTTAGACACTAGGAGAAGATAAGAAACACACCCATTATCAAGAAATCACATTACGATTCTCTTTTTAACCTGTTCCTTAAAACACTAGTGCTTAGGAAATCTATTGGAGGCAGAAGCAGTCAAGGGTAGCTTAGGGTTAGGGTTAGGGTTAGGGTTAGGGTTATTGTTAGGGTAAGGCTTAGAGTACGGGTTCGGGTACGGGTTCAGGTACGGCGTAGGGTATGGGTTAGGGTTAGGGTTAGGGTTAGTTTGAGGGTTAGGGCTCGGTTTAGGGTACGGGATAGGATTAGGGTACGTGTTAGGTTTAGGGTAGGTGTTAGGGTTAGGGTACGCGTTAGGGTTAGGGTAGTTATTAAACCTATCCCACTCTCTAGATACCCCTTAGCACGTCAAGGAATATTATTTGGGGGTCCAGCCATGGAGAAGAGTTTAGACACTAGGAGAAGATAAGGAACACACCCATTATCCTGAAATCACATTAGGATTCTCTTTTTAACCTGTTCCTTAAAACACTAGTGCTTAGGAAAACTATTGGAGGCAGAAGCAGTCAAGGGTAGCTTAGGGTTAGGGTTAGGGTTAGGGTTAGTGTTAGGGTACGGGTTCCGGTACGGGTTCGGGTACGGCGTTGGGTATGGGTTAGGGTTAGGGTTAGGGTTAGTTTGAGGGTTAGGGCTCGGTTTTGGGTACGGGTTAGGATTAGGGTACGTGTTAGGGTTAGGGTAGGGGTTAGGGTTAGGGTACGCGTTAGGGTTAGGGTAGTTATTAAACCTATCCCACTCTCTAGATACCCCTTAGCACGTCAAGGAATATTATTTGGGGGTCCAGCCATGGAGAAGAGTTTAGACACTAGGAGAAGATAAGGAACACACCCATTATCAAGAAATCACATTAGGATTCTCTTTTTAACCTGTTCCTTAAAACACTAGTGCTTAGGAAATCTATTGGAGGCAGAAGCAGTCAAGGGTAGCTTAGGGTTAGGGTTAGGGTTAGTGTTAGGGTACGGCTTAGGGTACGGGTTCGGGTACGGGTTCGGGTACGGCGTAGGGTATGGGTTAGGGTTAGGGTTAGGGTTAGTTTGAGGGTTAGGGTTCGGTTTTGGGTACGGGTTAGGATTAGGGTACGTGTTAGGGTTAGTGTAGGGGTTAGGGTTAGGGTACTCGTTAGGGTTACGGTAGTTATTAAACCTATCCCACTCTCTAGATACCCCTTAGCACGTCAAGGAATATTATTTGGGGGTCCAGCCATGGAGAAGAGTTTAGACACTAGGAGAAGATAAGGAACACACCCATTATCAAGAAATCACATTAGGATTCTCTTTTTAACCTGTTCCTTAAAACACTAGTGCTTAGGAAATCTATTGGAGGCAGAAGCAGTCAAGGGTAGCTTAGGGTTATGGTTAGGGTTAGGGTTAGGGTTAGGGTACGGCTTAGGGTACGGGTTCGGGTACGGGTTCGGGTACGGCATAGGGTATGGGTTAGGGTTAGGGTTAGGGTTAGTTTGAGGGTTAGGGCTCGGTTTCGGGTACGGGTTAGGATTAGGGTACGTGTTAGGGTTAGGGTAGGGGTTAGGGTTAGGGTACGTGTTAGGGTTAGTGTAGTTATTAAACCTATCCCACTCTCTAGATACCCCTTAGCACGTCAAGGAATATTATTTGGGGTTCCAGCCATGGAGAAGAGTTTAGACACTAGGAGAAGATAAGGAACACACCCATTATCAAGAAATCACATTAGGATTCTCTTTTTAACCTGTTCCTTAAAACACTAGTGCTTAGGAAATCTATTGGAGGCAGAAGCAGTCAAGGGTAGCTTAGGGTTAGGGTTAGGGTTAGGGTACGGCTTAGGGTACGGGTTCGGGTACGGATTCGGGTACGGGTTTGGGTATGGCGTAGGATATGGTTTAGGGATAGGGTTAGGGTTAGTTTGAGGGTTAGGGCTCGGTTTAGGGTACGGGTTAAGATCAGGGTACGTGTTAGGGTTAGGGTAGGGGTTAGGGTTAGGGTACGCGTTAGGGTTAGGGTAGTTATTAAACCTATCCCACTCTCTAGATACCCCTTAGCACGTCAAGGAATATTATTTGGGTGTCCAGCCATGGAGAAGAGTTTAGACACTAGGAGAAGATAAGGAACACACACATTATCAAGAAATCACATTAGGATTCTCTTTTTAACCTGTTCCTTATAACACTAGTGCTTAGGAAATCTATTGGAGGCAGAAGCAGTGAAGGTTAGCTTAGGGTTAGGGTTACGGTTAGGGTTAGGGTTAGTGTTAGGGTACGGATTCGGGTACGGGTTCGGGTACGGCGTAGGGTATGGGTTAGGGTTAGGGTTAGGGTTAGTTTGAGGGTTAGGGCTCGGTTTAGGGTACGGGTTAGGATTAGGGTACGTGTTAGGGTTAGGGTAGTGGTTAGGGTTAGGGTACGCGTTAGGGTTACGGTAGTTATTAAACCTATCCCACTCTCTAGATACCCCTTAGCACGTCAAGGAATATTATTTGGGGGTCCAGCCATGGAGAAGTGTTTAGACACTAGGAGAAGATAAGGAACACACCCATTATCAAGAAATCACATTAGGATTCTCTTTTTAACCTGTTCCTTAAAACACTAGTGCTTAGGAAATCTATTGGAGGCAGAAGCAGTCAAGGGTAGCTTAGGGTTAGGGTTAGGGTTATTGTTAGGGTAAGGCTTAGGGTACGGGTTCGGGTACGGGTTCGGGTACTGCATAGGGTATGGGTTAGGGTTAGGGTTAGGGTTAGTTTGGGGGTTAGGGCTCGGTTTAGGGTACGGGTTAGGATTAGGGTACGTGTTAGGGTTAGGGTAGGGGTTAGGGTTAGGGTACGCGTTAGGATTACTGTAGTTATTAAACTTATCCCACTCTCTAGATACCCCTTAGCACGTCAAGGAATATTATTTGGGGGTTCAGCCATGGAGAAGAGTTTAGACACTAGGAGAAGATAAGGAACACACCCATTATCAAGAAATCACATTAGGATTCTCTTTTTAACCTGTTCCTTAAAACACTAGTGCTTAGGAAATCTTTTGAAGGCAGAAGCAGTCAAGGGTAGCTTAGGGTTAGGGTTAGGGTTAGGGTACGGCTTAGGGTACGGGTTCGGGTACGGGTTCGGGTACGGGTTTGGGTATGGCGTAGGATAGGGGTTAGGGTTAGGGTTAGGGTTAGTTTGAGGGTTAGGGCTCGGTTTAGGGTACGGGTTAGGATTAGGGTACGTGTTAGGGTTAGGGTAGGGGTTAGGGTTAGGGTACGCGTTAGGGTTAGGGTAGTTATTAAACCTATCCCACTCTCTAGATACCCCTTAGCACGTCAAGGGATATTATTTGGGTGTCCAGCCATGGAGAAGTGTTTAGACACTAGGAGAAGATAAGGAACACACCCATTATCAAGAAATCACATTAGGATTCTCTTTTTAACCTGTTCCTTAAAACACTAGTGCTTAGGAAATCTATTGGAGGCAGAAGCAGTCAAGGGTAGCTTAGGGTTAGGGTTAGGGTTAGTGTTAGGGTACGGGTTCCGGTACGGGTTCGGGTACGGGTTCGGGTACGGCGTTGGGTATGGGTTAGGGTTAGGGTTAGGGTTAGTTTGAGGGTTAGGGCTCGGTTTAGGGTACGGGTTAGGTTTAGGGTACGTGTTAGGGTTAGGGTAGGGGTTAGGGTTAGGGTACGCGTTAGGGTTAGGGTAGTTATTAAACCTATCCCACTCTCTAGATACCCCTTAGCACGTCAAGGAATATTATTTGGGGGTCCAGCCATGGAGAAGAGTTTAGACACTAGGAGAAGATAAGGAACACACCCATTATCAAGAAATCACATTAGGATTCTCTTTTTAACCTGTTCCTTAAAACACTAGTGCTTAGGAAATCTATTGGAGGCAGAAGCAGTCAAGGGTAGCTTAGGGTTAGTGTTAGGGTTATTGTTAGGGTAAGGCTTAGGGTACGGGTTCGGGTACGGGTTCGGGTACGGCATAGGGTATGGGTTAGGGTTAGTGTTAGGGTTAGTTTGGGGGTTAGGGCTCGGTTTAGGGTACGGGTTAGGATTAGGGTACGTGTTAGGGTTAGGGTAGGGGTTAGGGTTAGGGTACGCGTTAGGATTACTGTAGTTATTAAACCTATCCCACTCTCTAGATACCCCTTAGCACGTCAAGGAATATTATTTGGGGGTCCAGCCATGGAGAAGAGTTTAGACACTAGGAGAAGATAAGGAACACACCCATTATCAAGAAATCACATTAGGATTCTCTTTTTAACCTGTTCCTTAAAACACTAGTGCTTAGGAAATCTATTGAAGGCAGAAGCAGTCAAGGGTAGCTTAGGGTTAGGGTTAGGGTTAGGGTACGTCTTAGGTTACGGGTTCGGGTACGGGTTCGGGTACGGGTTTGGGTATGGCGTAGGATAGGGGTTAGGGTTAGGGTTAGGGTTAGTTTGAGGGTTAGGGCTCGGTTTAGGGTACGGGTTAGGATTAGGGTACGTGTTAGGGTTAGGGTAGGGGTTAGGGTTAGGGTACGCGTTAGGGTTAGGGTAGTTATTAAACCTATCCCACTCTCTAGATACCCCTTAGCACGTCAAGGAATATTATTTGGGTGTCCAGCCATGGAGAAGAGTTTAGACACTAGGAGAAGATAAGGAACACACCCATTATCCTGAAATCATATTAGGATTCTCTTTTTAACCTGTTCCTTAAAACACTAGTGCTTAGGAAATCTATTGGAGGCAGAAGCAGTCAAGGGTAGCTTAGGGTTAGGGTTAGGGTTAGGGTTAGGGTTAGTGTTAGGGTACGGGTTCGGGTACGGGTTCGGGTACGGCGTAGGGTATGGGTTAGGGTTAGGGTTAGGGTTAGTTTGAGGGTTAGGGCTCGGTTTAGGGTACGGGTTAGGATTAGGGTACGTGTTAGTGTTAGGGTAGGGGTTAGGGTTAGGGTACGGGTTAGGGTTAGGGTAGTTATTAAACCTATCCCACTCTCTAGATACCGTTTAGCACGTCAAGGAATATTATTTGGGGGTCCAGCCATGGAGAAGAGTTTAGACACTAGGAGAAGATAAGGAACACACCCATTATCCTGAAATCACATTAGGATTCTCTTTTTAACCTGTTCCTTAATACACTAGTGCTTAGGAAATCTATTAGAGGCAGAAGCAGTGAAGGGTAGCTTAGGGTTAGGGTTAGGGTTAGGTTTAGGGTTAGGGTTAGGGTACGGCGTAGGGAACGGGTTCGGGTATGGGTTCGGGTACGGCGTAGGGTATGGGTTAGGGTTAGGGTTAGGGTTAGTTTGAGGGTTAGGGCTCGGTTTAGGGTACGGGTTAGGATTAGGGTACGTGTTAGGTTTAGGGTAGGTGTTAGGGTTAGGGTACGCGTTAGGGTTAGGGTAGTTATTAAACCTATCCCACTCTCTAGATACCCCTTAGCACGTCAAGGAATATTATTTGGGGGTCCAGCCATGGAGAAGAGTTTAGACACTAGGAGAAGATAAGGAACACACCCATTATCCTGAAATCACATTAGGATTCTCTTTTTAACCTGTTCCTTAAAACACTAGTGCTTAGGAAATCTATTGGAGGCAGAAGCAGTCAAGGGTAGCTTAGGGTTAGGGTTAGGGTTAGGTTTATGGTTAGTGTTAGGGTACGGGTTCTGGTACGGGTTCCGGTATGGGTTCGGGTACGGCGTTGGGTATGGGTTAGGGTTAGGGTTATGGTTAGTTTGAGGGTTAGGGCTCGGTTTAGGTTACGGGTTAGGTTTAGGGTACGTGTTAGGGTTAGTGTAGTTATTAAACCTATCCCACTCTCTAGATACCCCTTAGCACGTCAAGGAATATTATTTGGGGTTCCAGCCATGGAGAAGAGTTTAGACACTAGGAGAAGATAAGGAACACACCCATTATCAAGAAATCACATTAGGATTCTCTTTTTAACCTGTTCCTTAAAACACTAGTGCTTAGGAAATCTATTGGAGGCAGAAGCAGTCAAGGGTAGCTTAGGGTTAGGGTTAGGGTTAGGGTACGGCTTAGGGTACGGGTTCGGGTACGGATTCGGGTACGGGTTTGGGTATGGCGTAGGATATGGTTTAGGGATAGGGTTAGGGTTAGTTTGAGGGTTAGGGCTCGGTTTAGGGTACGGGTTAAGATCAGGGTACGTGTTAGGGTTAGGGTAGGGGTTAGGGTTAGGGTACGCGTTAGGGTTAGGGTAGTTACTAAACCTATCCCACTCTCTAGATACCCCTTAGCACGTCAAGGAATATTATTTGGGTGTCCAGCCATGGAGAAGAGTTTAGACACTAGGAGAAGATAAGGAACACACCCATTATCCTGAAATCACATTAGGATTCTCTTTTTAACCTGTTCCTTAAAACACTAGTGCTTAGGAAAACTATTGGAGGCAGAAGCAGTCAAGGGTAGCTTAGGGTTAGGGTTAGGGTTAGGGTTAGTGTTAGGGTACGGGTTCCGGTACGGGTTCGGGTACGGCGTTGGGTATGGGTTAGGGTTAGGGTTAGGGTTAGTTTGAGGGTTAGGGCTCGGTTTTGGGTACGGGTTAGGATTAGGGTACGTGTTAGGGTTAGGGTAGGGGTTAGGGTTAGGGTACGCGTTAGGGTTAGGGTAGTTATTAAACCTATCCCACTCTCTAGATACCCCTTAGCACGTCAAGGAATATTATTTGGGGGTCCAGCCATGGAGAAGAGTTTAGACACTAGGAGAAGATAAGGAACACACCCATTATCAAGAAATCACATTAGGATTCTCTTTTTAACCTGTTCCTTAAAACACTAGTGCTTAGGAAATCTATTGGAGGCAGAAGCAGTCAAGGGTAGCTTAGGGTTAGGGTTAGGGTTAGTGTTAGGGTACGGCTTAGGGTACGGGTTCGGGTACGGGTTCGGGTACGGCGTAGGGTATGGGTTAGGGTTAGGGTTAGGGTTAGTTTGAGGGTTAGGGTTCGGTTTTGGGTACGGGTTAGGATTAGGGTACGTGTTAGGGTTAGTGTAGGGGTTAGGGTTAGGGTACTCGTTAGGGTTACGGTAGTTATTAAACCTATCCCACTCTCTAGATACCCCTTAGCACGTCAAGGAATATTATTTGGGGGTCCAGCCATGGAGAAGAGTTTAGACACTAGGAGAAGATAAGGAACACACCCATTATCAAGAAATCACATTAGGATTCTCTTTTTAACCTGTTCCTTAAAACACTAGTGCTTAGGAAATCTATTGGAGGCAGAAGCAGTCAAGGGTAGCTTAGGGTTATGGTTAGGGTTAGGGTTAGGGTTAGGGTACGGCTTAGGGTACGGGTTCGGGTACGGGTTCGGGTACGGCATAGGGTATGGGTTAGGGTTAGGGTTAGGGTTAGTTTGAGGGTTAGGGCTCGGTTTCGGGTACGGGTTAGGATTAGGGTACGTGTTAGGGTTAGGGTAGGGGTTAGGGTTAGGGTACGTGTTAGGGTTAGTGTAGTTATTAAACCTATCCCACTCTCTAGATACCCCTTAGCACGTCAAGGAATATTATTTGGGGTTCCAGCCATGGAGAAGAGTTTAGACACTAGGAGAAGATAAGGAACACACCCATTATCAAGAAATCACATTAGGATTCTCTTTTTAACCTGTTCCTTAAAACACTAGTGCTTAGGAAATCTATTGGAGGCAGAAGCAGTCAAGGGTAGCTTAGGGTTAGGGTTAGGGTTAGGGTACGGCTTAGGGTACGGGTTCGGGTACGGGTTTGGGTATGGCGTAGGATAGGGGTTAGGGTTAGGGTTAGGGTTAGTTTGAGGGTTAGGGCTCGGTTTAGGGTACGGGTTAGGATTAGGGTACGTGTTAGGGTTAGGGTAGGGGTTAGGGTTAGGGTACGCATTAGGGTTAGGGTAGTTATTAAACCTATCCCACTCTCTAGATACCCCTTAGCACGTCAAGGGATATTATTTGGGTGTCCAGCCATGGAGAAGTGTTTAGACACTAGGAGAAGATAAGGAACACACCCATTATCAAGAAATCACATTAGGATTCTCTTTTTAACCTGTTCCTTAAAACACTAGTGCTTAGGAAATCTATTGGAGGCAGAAGCAGTCAAGGGTAGCTTAGGGTTAGGGTTAGGGTTAGTGTTAGGGTACGGGTTCCGGTACGGGTTCGGGTACGGGTTCGGGTACGGCGTTGGGTATGGGTTAGGGTTAGGGTTAGGGTTAGTTTGAGGGTTAGGGCTCGGTTTAGGGTACGGGTTAGGTTTAGGGTACGTGTTAGGGTTAGGGTAGGGGTTAGGGTTAGGGTACGCGTTAGGGTTAGGGTAGTTATTAAACCTATCCCACTCTCTAGATACCCCTTAGCACGTCAAGGAATATTATTTGGGGGTCCAGCCATGGAGAAGAGTTTAGACACTAGGAGAAGATAAGGAACACACCCATTATCAAGAAATCACATTAGGATTCTCTTTTTAACCTGTTCCTTAAAACACTAGTGCTTAGGAAATCTATTGGAGGCAGAAGCAGTCAAGGGTAGCTTAGGGTTAGTGTTAGGGTTATTGTTAGGGTAAGGCTTAGGGTACGGGTTCGGGTACGGGTTCGGGTACGGCATAGGGTATGGGTTAGGGTTAGTGTTAGGGTTAGTTTGGGGGTTAGGGCTCGGTTTAGGGTACGGGTTAGGATTAGGGTACGTGTTAGGGTTAGGGTAGGGGTTAGTGTTAGGGTACGCGTTAGGATTACTGTAGTTATTAAACCTATCCCACTCTCTAGATACCCCTTAGCACGTCAAGGAATATTATTTGGGGGTCCAGCCATGGAGAAGAGTTTAGACACTAGGAGAAGATAAGGAACACACCCATTATCAAGAAATCACATTAGGATTCTCTTTTTAACCTGTTCCTTAAAACACTAGTGCTTAGGAAATCTATTGAAGGCAGAAGCAGTCAAGGGTAGCTTAGGGTTAGGGTTAGGGTTAGGGTACGTCTTAGGTTACGGGTTCGGGTACGGGTTTGGGTATGGCGTAGGATAGGGGTTAGGGTTAGGGTTAGGGTTAGTTTGAGGGTTAGGGCTCGGTTTAGGGTACGGGTTAGGATTAGGGTACGTGTTAGGGTTAGGGTAGGGGTTAGGGTTAGGGTACGCGTTAGGGTTAGGGTAGTTATTAAACCTATCCCACTCTCTAGATACCCCTTAGCACGTCAAGGAATATTATTTGGGTGTCCAGCCATGGAGAAGAGTTTAGACACTAGGAGAAGATAAGGAACACACCCATTATCCTGAAATCACATTAGGATTCTCTTTTTAACCTGTTCCTTAAAACACTAGTGCTTAGGAAATCTATTGGAGGCAGAAGCAGTCAAGGGTAGCTTAGGGTTAGGGTTAGGGTTAGGGTTAGGGTTAGTGTTAGGGTACGGTTTCGGGTACGGGTTCGGGTACGGCGTAGGGTATGGGTTAGGGTTAGGGTTAGGGTTAGTTTGAGGGTTAGGGCTCGGTTTAGGGTACGGGTTAGGATTAGGGTACGTGTTAGTGTTAGGGTAGGGGTTAGGGTTAGGGTACGGGTTAGGGTTAGGGTAGTTATTAAACCTATCCCACTCTCTAGATACCGTTTAGCACGTCAAGGAATATTATTTGGGGGTCCAGCCATGGAGAAGAGTTTAGACACTAGGAGAAGATAAGGAACACACCCATTATCCTGAAATCACATTAGGATTCTCTTTTTAACCTGTTCCTTAATACACTAGTGCTTAGGAAATCTATTTGAGGCAGAAGCAGTGAAGGGTAGCTTAGGGTTAGGGTTAGGGTTAGGTTTAGGGTTAGGGTTAGGGTACGGCGTAGGGAACGGGTTCGGGTACGGGTTCGGGTACGGCGTAGGGTATGGGTTAGGGTTAGGGTTAGGGTTAGTTTGAGGGTTAGGGCTCGGTTTAGGGTACGGGTTAGGATTAGGGTACGTGTTAGGTTTAGGGTAGGTGTTAGGGTTAGGGTACGCGTTAGGGTTAGGGTAGTTATTAAACCTATCCCACTCTCTAGATACCCCTTAGCACGTCAAGGAATATTATTTGGGGGTCCAGCCATGGAGAAGAGTTTAGACACTAGGAGAAGATAAGGAACACACCCATTATCCTGAAATCACATTAGGATTCTCTTTTTAACCTGTTCCTTAAAACACTAGTGCTTAGGAAATCTATTGGAGGCAGAAGCAGTCAAGGGTAGCTTAGGGTTAGGGTTAGGGTTAGGTTTATGGTTAGTGTTAGGGTACGGGTTCCGGTACGGGTTCCGGTATGGGTTCGGGTACGGCGTTGGGTATGGGTTAGGGTTAGGGTTATGGTTAGTTTGAGGGTTAGGGCTCGGTTTAGGTTACGGGTTAGGTTTAGGGTACGTGTTAGGGTTAGTGTAGTTATTAAACCTATCCCACTCTCTAGATACCCCTTAGCACGTCAAGGAATATTATTTGGGGTTCCAGCCATGGAGAAGAGTTTAGACACTAGGAGAAGATAAGGAACACACCCATTATCAAGAAATCACATTAGGATTCTCTTTTTAACCTGTTCCTTAAAACACTAGTGCTTAGGAAATCTATTGGAGGCAGAAGTAGTCAAGGGTAGCTTAGGGTTAGGGTTAGGGTTAGGGTACGGCTTAGGGTACGGGTTCGGGTACGGATTCGGGTACGGGTTTGGGTATGGCGTAGGATATGGTTTAGGGATAGGGTTAGGGTTAGTTTGAGGGTTAGGGCTCGGTTTAGGGTACGGGTTAAGATCAGGGTACGTGTTAGGGTTAGGGTAGGGGTTAGGGTTAGGGTACGCGTTAGGGTTAGGGTAGTTACTAAACCTATCCCACTCTCTAGATACCCCTTAGCACGTCAAGGAATATTATTTGGGTGTCCAGCCATGGAGAAGAGTTTAGACACTAGGAGAAGATAAGGAACACACACATTATCAAGAAATCACATTAGGATTCTCTTTTTAACCTGTTCCTTATAACACTAGTGCTTAGGAAATCTATTGGAGGCAGAAGCAGTGAAGGGTAGCTTAGGGTTAGGGTTACGGTTAGGGTTAGGGTACGGATTCGGGTACGGGTTCGGGTACGGCGTAGGGTATGGGTTAGGGTTAGGGTTAGGGTTAGTTTGAGGGTTAGGGCTCGGTTTAGGGTACGGGTTAGGATTAGGGTACGTGTTAGGGTTAGGGTAGTGGTTAGGGTTAGGGTACGCGTTAGGGTTACGGTAGTTATTAAACCTATCCCACTCTCTAGATACCCCTTAGCACGTCAAGGAATATTATTTGGGGGTCCAGCCATGGAGAAGAGTTTAGACACTAGGAGAAGATAAGGAACACACCCATTATCAAGAAATCACATTAGGATTCTCTTTTTAACCTGTTCCTTAAAACACTAGTGCTTAGGAAATCTATTGGAAGCAGAAGCAGTCAAGGGTAGCTTAGGGTTAGGGTTAGGGTTATTGTTAGGGTAAGGATTAGGGTACGGGTTCGGGTACGGGTTCGGGTACGGCATAGGGTATGGGTTAGGGTTAGGGTTAGGGTTAGTTTGGGGGTTAGGGCTCGGTTTAGGGTACGGGTTAGGATTAGGGTACGTGTTAGGGTTAGGGTAGGGGTTAGGGTTAGGGTACGCGTTAGGATTACTGTAGTTATTAAACCTATCCCACTCTCTAGATACCCCTTAGCACGTCAAGGAATATTATTTGGGGGTCCAGCCATGGAGAAGAGTTTAGACACTAAGAGAAGATAAGGAACACACCCATTATCAAGAAATCACATTAGGATTCTCTTTTTAACCTGTTCCTTAAAACACTAGTGCTTAGGAAATCTTTTGAAGGCAGAAGCAGTCAAGGGTAGCTTAGGGTTAGGGTTAGGGTTAGGGCACGGCTTAGGGTACGGGTTCGGGTATGGGTTCGGGTACGGGTTTGGGTATGGCGTAGGATAGGGGTTAGGGTTAGGGTTAGGGTTAGTTTGAGGGTTAGGGCTCGGTTTAGGGTACGGGTTAGGATTAGGGTACGTGTTAGGGTTAGGGTAGGGGTTAGGGTTAGGGTACGCGTTAGGGTTAGGGTAGTTATTAAACCTATCCCACTCTCTAGATACCCCTTAGCACGTCAAGGGATATTATTTGGGTGTCCAGCCATGGAGAAGTGTTTAGACACTAGGAGAAGATAAGGAACACACCCATTATCAAGAAATCACATTAGGATTCTCTTTTTAACCTGTTCCTTAAAACACTAGTGCTTAGGAAATCTATTGGAGGCAGAAGCAGTCAAGGGTAGCTTAGCGTTAGGGTTAGGGTTAGGGTACGGCTTAGGGTACGGGTTCGGGTACGGATTCGGGTACGGGTTTGGGTATGGCGTAGGATATGGTTTAGGGATAGGGTTAGGGTTAGTTTGAGGGTTAGGGCTCGGTTTAGGGTACGGGTTAAGATCAGGGTACGTGTTAGGGTTAGGGTAGGGGTTAGGGTTAGGGTACGCGTTAGGGTTAGGGTAGTTATTAAACCTATCCCACTCTCTAGATACCCCTTAGCACGTCAAGGAATATTATTTGGGGGTCCAGCCATGGAGAAGAGTTTAGACACTAGGAGAAGATAAGGAACACACCCATTATCCTGAAATCACATTAGGATTCTCTTTTTAACCTGTTCCTTAAAACACTAGTGCTTAGGAAATCTATTGGAGGCAGAAGCAGTCAAGGGTAGCTTAGGGTTAGGGTTAGGGTTAGGGTTAGGGTTAGTGTTAGGGTACGGGTTCGGGTACGGGTTCGGGTACGGCGTAGGGTATGGGTTAGGGTTAGGGTTAGGGTTAGTTTGAGGGTTAGGGCTCGGTTTAGGGTACGGGTTAGGATTAGGGTACGTGTTAGTGTTAGGGTAGGGGTTAGGGTTAGGGTACGGGTTAGGGTTAGGGTAGTTATTAAACCTATCCCACTCTCTAGATACCGTTTAGCACGTCAAGGAATATTATTTGGGGGTCCAGCCATGGAGAAGAGTTTAGACACTAGGAGAAGATAAGGAACACACCCATTATCCTGAAATCACATTAGGATTCTCTTTTTAACCTGTTCCTTAATACACTAGTGCTTAGGAAATCTATTAGAGGCAGAAGCAGTGAAGGGTAGCTTAGGGTTAGGGTTAGGGTTAGGTTTAGGGTTAGGGTTAGGGTACGGCGTAGGGAACGGGTTCGGGTACGGGTTCGGGTACGGCGTAGGGTATGGGTTAGGGTTAGGGTTAGGGTTAGTTTGAGGGTTAGGGCTCGGTTTAGGGTACGGGTTAGGATTAGGGTACGTGTTAGGTTTAGGGTAGGTGTTAGGGTTAGGGTACGCGTTAGAGTTAGGGTAGTTATTAAACCTATCCCACTCTCTAGATACCCCTTAGCACGTCAAGGAATATTATTTGGGGGTCCAGCCATGGAGAAGAGTTTAGACACTAGGAGAAGATAAGGAACACACCCATTATCCTGAAATCACATTAGGATTCTCTTTTTAACCTGTTCCTTAAAACACTAGTGCTTAGGAAATCTATTGGAGGCAGAAGCAGTCAAGGGTAGCTTAGGGTTAGGGTTAGGGTTAGGTTTATGGTTAGTGTTAGGGTACGGGTTCCGGTACGGGTTCCGGTATGGGTTCGGGTACGGCGTTGGGTATGGGTTAGGGTTAGGGTTATGGTTAGTTTGAGGGTTAGGCCTCGGTTTAGGTTACGGGTTAGGTTTAGGGTACGTGTTAGGGTTAGTGTAGTTATTAAACCTATCCCACTCTCTAGATACCCCTTAGCACGTCAAGGAATATTATTTGGGGTTCCAGCCATGGAGAAGAGTTTAGACACTAGGAGAAGATAAGGAACACACCCATTATCAAGAAATCACATTAGGATTCTCTTTTTAACCTGTTCCTTAAAACACTAGTGCTTAGGAAATCTATTGGAGGCAGAAGCAGTCAAGGGTAGCTTAGCGTTAGGGTTAGGGTTAGGGTACGGCTTAGGGTACGGGTTCGGGTACGGATTCGGGTACGGGTTTGGGTATGGCATAGGATATGGTTTAGGGATAGGGTTAGGGTTAGTTTGAGGGTTAGGGCTCGGTTTAGGGTACGGGTTAAGATCAGGGTACGTGTTAGGGTTAGGGTAGGGGTTAGGGTTAGGGTACGCGTTAGGGTTAGGGTAGTTACTAAACCTATCCCACTCTCTAGATACCCCTTAGCACGTCAAGGAATATTATTTGGGTGTCCAGCCATGGAGAAGAGTTTAGACACTAGGAGAAGATAAGGAACACACACATTATCAAGAAATCACATTAGGATTCTCTTTTTAACCTGTTCCTTATAACACTAGTGCTTAGGAAATCTATTGGAGGCAGAAGCAGTGAAGGGTAGCTTAGGGTTAGGGTTACGGTTAGGGTTAGGGTTAGTGTTAGGGTACGGATTCGGGTACGGGTTCGGGTACGGCGTAGGGTATGGGTTAGGGTTAGGGTTAGGGTTAGTTTGAGGGTTAGGGCTCGGTTTAGGGTACGGGTTAGGATTAGGGTACGTGTTAGGGTTAGGGTAGTGGTTAGGGTTAGGGTACGCGTTAGGGTTACGGTAGTTATTAAACCTATCCCACTCTCTAGATACCCCTTAGCACGTCAAGGAATATTATTTGGGGGTCCAGCCATGGAGAAGAGTTTAGACACTAGGAGAAGATAAGGAACACACCCATTATCAAGAAATCACATTAGGATTCTCTTTTTAACCTGTTCCTTAAAACACTAGTGCTTAGGAAATCTATTGGAAGCAGAAGCAGTCAAGGGTAGCTTAGGGTTAGGGTTAGGGTTATTGTTAGGGTAAGGATTAGGGTATGGGTTCGGGTACGGGTTCGGGTACGGCATAGGGTATGGGTTAGGGTTAGGGTTAGGGTTAGTTTGGGGGTTAGGGCTCGGTTTAGGGTACGGGTTAGGATTAGGGTACGTGTTAGGGTTAGGGTAGGGGTTAGGGTTAGGGTACGCGTTAGGATTACTGTAGTTATTAAACCTATCCCACTCTCTAGATACCCCTTAGCACGTCAAGGAATATTATTTGGGGGTCCAGCCATGGAGAAGAGTTTAGACACTAAGAGAAGATAAGGAACACACCCATTATCAAGAAATCACATTAGGATTCTCTTTTTAACCTGTTCCTTAAAACACTAGTGCTTAGGAAATCTTTTGAAGGCAGAAGCAGTCAAGGGTAGCTTAGGGTTAGGGTTAGGGTTAGGGCACGGCTTAGGGTACGGGTTCGCGTATGGGTTCGGGTACGGGTTTGGGTATGGCGTAGGATAGGGGTTAGGGTTAGGGTTAGGGTTAGTTTGAGGGTTAGGGCTCGGTTTAGGGTACGGGTTAGGATTAGGGTACGTGTTAGGGTTAGGGTAGGGGTTAGGGTTAGGGTACGCGTTAGGGTTACGGTAGTTATTAAACCTATCCCACTCTCTAGATACCCCTTAGCACGTCAAGGGATATTATTTGGGTGTCCAGCCATGGAGAAGTGTTTAGACACTAGGAGAAGATAAGGAACACACCCATTATCAAGAAATCACATTAGGATTCTCTTTTTAACCTGTTCCTTAAAACACTAGTGCTTAGGAAATCTATTGGAGGCAGAAGCAGTCAAGGGTAGCTTAGCGTTAGGGTTAGGGTTAGGGTACGGCTTAGGGTACGGGTTCGGGTACGGATTCGGGTACGGGTTTGGGTATGGCGTAGGATATGGTTTAGGGATAGGGTTAGGGTTAGTTTGAGGGTTAGGGCTCGGTTTAGGGTACGGGTTAAGATCAGGGTACGTGTTAGGGTTAGGGTAGGGGTTAGGGTTAGGGTACGCGTTAGGGTTAGGGTAGTTATTAAACCTATCCCACTCTCTAGATACCCCTTAGCACGTCAAGGATTATTATTTGGCGGTCCAGCCATGGAGAAGAGTTTAGACACTAGGAGAAGATAAGGAACACACCCATTATCAAGAAATCACATTAGGATTCTCTTTTTAACCTGTTCCTTAAAACACTAGTGCTTAGGAAATCTATTGGAGGCAGAAGCAGTCAAGGGTAGCTTAGGGTTAGGGTTAAGGTTAGTGTTAGGTTAAGGCTTAGGGTACGGGTTCGGGTACGGGTTCGGGTACGGCATAGGGTATGGGTTAGGGTTAGGGTTAGGGTTAGTTTGAGGGTTAGGGCTCGGTTTAGGGTACGGGTTAGGATTAGGGTACGTGTTAGGGTTAGGGTAGGGGTTAGGGTTAGGGTACGTGTTAGGGTTAGTGTAGTTATTAAACCTATCCCACTCTCTAGATACCCCTTAGCACGTCAAGTAATATTATTTGGGGTTCCAGCCATGGAGAAGAGTTTAGACACTAGGAGAAGATAAGGAACACACCCATTATCAAGAAATCACATTAGGATTCTCTTTTTAACCTGTTCCTTAAAACACTAGTGCTTAGGAAATCTATTGGAGGCAGAAGCAGTCAAGGGTAGCTTAGGGTTAGGGTTACGGTTAGGGTTAGGGTTAGTGTTAGGGTACGGATTCGGGTACGGGTTCGGGTACGGCGTAGGGTATGGGTTAGGGTTAGGGTTAGGGTTAGTTTGAGGGTTAGGGCTCGGTTTAGGGTACGGGTTAGGATTAGGGTACGTGTTAGGGTTAGGGTAGGGGTTAGGTTTAGGGTACGCGTTAGGGTTACGGTAGTTATTAAACCTATCCCACTCTCTAGATACCCCTTAGCACGTCAAGGAATATTATTTGGGTGTCCAGCCATTGAGAAGAGTTTAGACACTAGGAGAAGATAAGGAACACACCCATTATCAAGAAATCACATTAGGATTCTCTTTTTAACCTGTTCCTTAAAACACTAGTGCTTAGGAAATCTATTGGAGGCAGAAGCAGTCAAGGGTAGCTTAGGGTTAGGGTTAGGGTTATTGTTAGGGTAAGGCTTAGGGTACGGGTTCGGGTAAGGGTTCGGGTACGGCATAGGGTATGGGTTAGGGTTAGGGTTAGGGTTAGTTTGGGGGTTAGGGCTCGGTTTAGGGTACGGGTTAGGATTAGGGTACGTGTTAGGGTTAGGGTAGGGGTTAGGGTTAGGGTACGCGTTAGGATTACTGTAGTTATTAAACCTATCCCACTCTCTAGATACCCCTTAGCACGTCAAGGAATATTATTTGGGGGTCCAGCCATGGAGAAGAGTTTAGACACTAGGAGAAGATAAGGAACACACCCATTATCAAGAAATCACATTAGGATTCTCTTTTTAACCTGTTCCTTAAAACACTAGTGCTTAGGAAATCTATTGAAGGCAGAAGCAGTCAAGGGTAGCTTAGGGTTAGGGTTAGGGTTAGGGTACGTCTTAGGTTACGGGTTCGGGTACGGGTTCGGGTACGGGTTTGGGTATGGCGTAGGATAGGGGTTAGGGTTAGGGTTAGGGTTAGTTTGAGGGTTAGGGCTCGGTTTAGGGCACGGGTTAGGATTAGGGTACGTGTTAGGGTTAGGGTAGGGGTTAGGGTTAGGGTACGGGTTAGGGTTAGGGTAGTTATTAAACCTATCCCACTCTCTAGATACCCCTTAGCACGTCAAGGAATATTATTTGGGTGTCCAGCCATGGAGAAGAGTTTAGACACTAGGAGAAGATAAGGAACACACCCATTATCCTGAAATCACATTAGGATTCTCTTTTTAACCTGTTCCTTAAAACACTAGTGCTTAGGAAATCTATTGGAGGCAGAAGCAGTCAAGGGTAGCTTAGGGTTAGGGTTAGGGTTAGGGTTAGGGTTAGTGTTAGGGTACGGGTTCGGGTACGGGTTAGGGTACGGCGTAGGGTATGGGTTAGGGTTAGGGTTAGGGTTAGTTTGAGGGTTAGGGCTCGGTTTAGGGTACGGGTTAGGATTAGGGTACGTGTTAGTGTTAGGGTAGGGGTTAGGGTTAGGGTACGGGTTAGGGTTAGGGTAGTTATTAAACCTATCCCACTCTCTAGATACCGTTTAGCACGTCAAGGAATATTATTTGGGGGTCCAGCCATGGAGAAGAGTTTAGACACTAGGAGAAGATAAGGAACACACCCATTATCCTGAAATCACATTAGGATTCTCTTTTTAACCTGTTCCTTAATACAC
The DNA here is from genome assembly GCF_028021215.1 of Eschrichtius robustus. Classification (NCBI taxonomy): domain Eukaryota; kingdom Metazoa; phylum Chordata; class Mammalia; order Artiodactyla; family Eschrichtiidae; genus Eschrichtius; species Eschrichtius robustus. The sequence continues at coordinate 991,070 of NW_027175763.1, read as the reverse complement.
TAGTGCTTAGGAAATCTATTAGAGGCAGAAGCAGTGAAGGGTAGCTTAGGGTTAGGGTTAGGGTTAGGTTTAGGGTTAGGGTTAGGGTACGGTGTAGGGAACGGGTTCTGGTACGGGTTCGGGTACGGCGTAGGGTATGGGTTAGGGTTAGGGTTAGGGTTAGTTTGAGGGTTAGGGCTCGGTTTAGGGTACGGGTTAGGATTAGGGTACGTGTTAGGTTTAGGGTAGGTGTTAGGGTTAGGGTACGCGTTAGGGTTAGGGTAGTTATTAAACCTATCCCACTCTCTAGATACCCCTTAGCACCTCAAGGAATATTATTTGGGGGTCCAGCCATGGAGAAGAGTTTAGACACTAGGAGAAGATAAGGAACACACCCATTATCCTGAAATCACATTAGGATTCTCTTTTTAACCTGTTCCTTAAAACACTAGTGCTTAGGAAATCTATTGGAGGCAGAAGCAGTCAAGGGTAGCTTAGGGTTAGGGTTAGGGTTAGGTTTATGGTTAGTGTTAGGGTACGGGTTCCGGTACGGGTTCCGGTATGGGTTCGGGTACGGCGTTGGGTATGGGTTAGGGTTAGGGTTATGGTTAGTTTGAGGGTTAGGGCTCGGTTTAGGTTACGGGTTAGGTTTAGGGTACGTGTTAGGGTTAGTGTAGTTATTAAACCTATCCCACTCTCTAGATACCCCTTAGCACGTCAAGGAATATTATTTGGGGTTCCAGCCATGGAGAAGAGTTTAGACACTAGGAGAAGATAAGGAACACACCCATTATCAAGAAATCACATTAGGATTCTCTTTTTAACCTGTTCCTTAAAACACTAGTGCTTAGGAAATCTATTGGAGGCAGAAGCAGTCAAGGGTAGCTTAGGGTTAGGGTTAGGGTTGGGGTACGGCTTAGGGTACGGGTTCGGGTACGGATTCGGGTACGGGTTTGGGTATGGCGTAGGATATGGTTTAGGGATAGGGTTAGGGTTAGTTTGAGGGTTAGGGCTCGGTTTAGGGTACGGGTTAAGATTAGGGTACGTGTTAGGGTTAGGGTAGGGGTTAGGGTTAGGGTACGTGTTAGGGTTAGGGTAGTTATTAAACCTATCCCACTCTCTAGATACCCCTTAGCACGTCAAGGAATATTATTTGGGTGTCCAGCCATGGAGAAGAGTTTAGACACTAGGAGAAGATAAGGAACACACCCATTATCAAGAAATCACATTAGGATTCTCTTTTTAACCTGTTCCTTAAAACACTAGTGCTTAGGAAATCTATTGGAGGCAGAAGCAGTCAAGGGTAGCTTAGGGTTAGGGTTAGGGTTAGGTTTATGGTTAGTGTTAGGGTACGGGTTCCGGTACGGGTTCCGGTATGGGTTCGGGTACGGCGTTGGGTATGGGTTAGGGTTAGGGTTATGGTTAGTTTGAGGGTTAGGGCTCGGTTTAGGTTACGGGTTAGGTTTAGGGTACGTGTTAGGGTTAGTGTAGTTATTAAACCTATCCCACTCTCTAGATACCCCTTAGCACGTCAAGGAATATTATTTGGGGTTCCAGCCATGGAGAAGAGTTTAGACACTAGGAGAAGATAAGGAACACACCCATTATCAAGAAATCACATTAGGATTCTCTTTTTAACCTGTTCCTTAAAACACTAGTGCTTAGGAAATCTATTGGAGGCAGAAGCAGTCAAGGGTAGCTTAGCGTTAGGGTTAGGGTTAGGGTACGGCTTAGGGTACGGGTTCGGGTACGGATTCGGGTACGGGTTTGGGTATGGCATAGGATATGGTTTAGGGATAGGGTTAGGGTTAGTTTGAGGGTTAGGGCTCGGTTTAGGGTACGGGTTAAGATCAGGGTACGTGTTAGGGTTAGGGTAGGGGTTAGGGTTAGGGTACGCGTTAGGGTTAGGGTAGTTACTAAACCTATCCCACTCTCTAGATACCCCTTAGCACGTCAAGGAATATTATTTGGGTGTCCAGCCATGGAGAAGAGTTTAGACACTAGGAGAAGATAAGGAACACACACATTATCAAGAAATCACATTAGGATTCTCTTTTTAACCTGTTCCTTATAACACTAGTGCTTAGGAAATCTATTGGAGGCAGAAGCAGTGAAGGGTAGCTTAGGGTTAGGGTTACGGTTAGGGTTAGGGTTAGTGTTAGGGTACGGATTCGGGTACGGGTTCGGGTACGGCGTAGGGTATGGGTTAGGGTTAGGGTTAGGGTTAGTTTGAGGGTTAGGGCTCGGTTTAGGGTACGGGTTAGGATTAGGGTACGTGTTAGGGTTAGGGTAGTGGTTAGGGTTAGGGTACGCGTTAGGGTTACGGTAGTTATTAAACCTATCCCACTCTCTAGATACCCCTTAGCACGTCAAGGAATATTATTTGGGGGTCCAGCCATGGAGAAGAGTTTAGACACTAGGAGAAGATAAGGAACACACCCATTATCAAGAAATCACATTAGGATTCTCTTTTTAACCTGTTCCTTAAAACACTAGTGCTTAGGAAATCTATTGGAAGCAGAAGCAGTCAAGGGTAGCTTAGGGTTAGGGTTAGGGTTATTGTTAGGGTAAGGATTAGGGTACGGGTTCGGGTACGGGTTCGGGTACGGCATAGGGTATGGGTTAGGGTTAGGGTTAGGGTTAGTTTGGGGGTTAGGGCTCGGTTTAGGGTACGGGTTAGGATTAGGGTACGTGTTAGGGTTAGGGTAGGGGTTAGGGTTAGGGTACGCGTTAGGATTACTGTAGTTATTAAACCTATCCCACTCTCTAGATACCCCTTAGCACGTCAAGGAATATTATTTGGGGGTCCAGCCATGGAGAAGAGTTTAGACACTAAGAGAAGATAAGGAACACACCCATTATCAAGAAATCACATTAGGATTCTCTTTTTAACCTGTTCCTTAAAACACTAGTGCTTAGGAAATCTTTTGAAGGCAGAAGCAGTCAAGGGTAGCTTAGGGTTAGGGTTAGGGTTAGGGCACGGCTTAGGGTACGGGTTCGCGTATGGTTTCGGGTACGGGTTTGGGTATGGCGTAGGATAGGGGTTAGGGTTAGGGTTAGGGTTAGTTTGAGGGTTAGGGCTCGGTTTAGGGTACGGGTTAGGATTAGGGTACGTGTTAGGGTTAGGGTAGGGGTTAGGGTTAGGGTACGCGTTAGGGTTAGGGTAGTTATTAAACCTATCCCACTCTCTAGATACCCCTTAGCACGTCAAGGGATATTATTTGGGTGTCCAGCCATGGAGAAGTGTTTAGACACTAGGAGAAGATAAGGAACACACCCATTATCAAGAAATCACATTAGGATTCTCTTTTTAACCTGTTCCTTAAAACACTAGTGCTTAGGAAATCTATTGGAGGCAGAAGCAGTCAAGGGTAGCTTAGCGTTAGGGTTAGGGTTAGGGTACGGCTTAGGGTACGGGTTCGGGTACGGATTCGGGTACGGGTTTGGGTATGGCGTAGGATATGGTTTAGGGATAGGGTTAGGGTTAGTTTGAGGGTTAGGGCTCGGTTTAGGGTACGGGTTAAGATCAGGGTACGTGTTAGGGTTAGGGTAGGGGTTAGGGTTAGGGTACGCGTTAGGGTTAGGGTAGTTATTAAACCTATCCCACTCTCTAGATACCCCTTAGCACGTCAAGGATTATTATTTGGGGGTCCAGCCATGGAGAAGAGTTTAGACACTAGGAGAAGATAAGGAACACACCCATTATCAAGAAATCACATTAGGATTCTCTTTTTAACCTGTTCCTTAAAACACTAGTGCTTAGGAAATCTATTGGAGGCAGAAGCAGTCAAGGGTAGCTTAGGGTTAGGGTTAAGGTTAGTGTTAGGTTAAGGCTTAGGGTACGGGTTCGGGTACGGGTTCGGGTACGGCATAGGGTATGGGTTAGGGTTAGGGTTAGGGTTAGTTTGAGGGTTAGGGCTCGGTTTAGGGTACGGGTTAGGATTAGGGTACGTGTTAGGGTTAGGGTAGGGGTTAGGGTTAGGGTACGTGTTAGGGTTAGTGTAGTTATTAAACCTATCCCACTCTCTAGATACCCCTTAGCACGTCAAGTAATATTATTTGGGGTTCCAGCCATGGAGAAGAGTTTAGACACTAGGAGAAGATAAGGAACACACCCATTATCAAGAAATCACATTAGGATTCTCTTTTTAACCTGTTCCTTAAAACACTAGTGCTTAGGAAATCTATTGGAGGCAGAAGCAGTCAAGGGTAGCTTAGGGTTAGGGTTACGGTTAGGGTTAGGGTTAGTGTTAGGGTACGGATTCGGGTACGGGTTCGGGTACGGCGTAGGGTATGGGTTAGGGTTAGGGTTAGGGTTAGTTTGAGGGTTAGGGCTCGGTTTAGGGTACGGGTTAGGATTAGGGTACGTGTTAGGGTTAGGGTAGGGGTTAGGTTTAGGGTACGCGTTAGGGTTACGGTAGTTATTAAACCTATCCCACTCTCTAGATACCCCTTAGCACGTCAAGGAATATTATTTGGGTGTCCAGCCATTGAGAAGAGTTTAGACACTAGGAGAAGATAAGGAACACACCCATTATCAAGAAATCACATTAGGATTCTCTTTTTAACCTGTTCCTTAAAACACTAGTGCTTAGGAAATCTATTGGAGGCAGAAGCAGTCAAGGGTAGCTTAGGGTTAGGGTTAGGGTTATTGTTAGGGTAAGGCTTAGGGTACGGGTTCGGGTAAGGGTTCGGGTACGGCATAGGGTATGGGTTAGGGTTAGGGTTAGGGTTAGTTTGGGGGTTAGGGCTCGGTTTAGGGTACGGGTTAGGATTAGGGTACGTGTTAGGGTTAGGGTAGGGGTTAGGGTTAGGGTACGCGTTAGGATTACTGTAGTTATTAAACCTATCCCACTCTCTAGATACCCCTTAGCACGTCAAGGAATATTATTTGGGGGTCCAGCCATGGAGAAGAGTTTAGACACTAGGAGAAGATAAGGAACACACCCATTATCAAGAAATCACATTAGGATTCTCTTTTTAACCTGTTCCTTAAAACACTAGTGCTTAGGAAATCTATTGAAGGCAGAAGCAGTCAAGGGTAGCTTAGGGTTAGGGTTAGGGTTAGGGTACGTCTTAGGTTACGGGTTCGGGTACGGGTTCGGGTACGGGTTTGGGTATGGCGTAGGATAGGGGTTAGGGTTAGGGTTAGGGTTAGTTTGAGGGTTAGGGCTCGGTTTAGGGCACGGGTTAGGATTAGGGTACGTGTTAGGGTTAGGGTAGGGGTTAGGGTTAGGGTACGGGTTAGGGTTAGGGTAGTTATTAAACCTATCCCACTCTCTAGATACCCCTTAGCACGTCAAGGAATATTATTTGGGTGTCCAGCCATGGAGAAGAGTTTAGACACTAGGAGAAGATAAGGAACACACCCATTATCCTGAAATCACATTAGGATTCTCTTTTTAACCTGTTCCTTAAAACACTAGTGCTTAGGAAATCTATTGGAGGCAGAAGCAGTCAAGGGTAGCTTAGGGTTAGGGTTAGGGTTAGGGTTAGGGTTAGTGTTAGGGTACGGGTTCGGGTACGGGTTAGGGTACGGCGTAGGGTATGGGTTAGGGTTAGGGTTAGGGTTAGTTTGAGGGTTAGGGCTCGGTTTAGGGTACGGGTTAGGATTAGGGTACGTGTTAGTGTTAGGGTAGGGGTTAGGGTTAGGGTACGGGTTAGGGTTAGGGTAGTTATTAAACCTATCCCACTCTCTAGATACCGTTTAGCACGTCAAGGAATATTATTTGGGGGTCCAGCCATGGAGAAGAGTTTAGACACTAGGAGAAGATAAGGAACACACCCATTATCCTGAAATCACATTAGGATTCTCTTTTTAACCTGTTCCTTAATACACTAGTGCTTAGGAAATCTATTAGAGGCAGAAGCAGTGAAGGGTAGCTTAGGGTTAGGGTTAGGGTTAGGTTTAGGGTTAGGGTTAGGGTACGGTGTAGGGAACGGGTTCTGGTACGGGTTCGGGTACGGCGTAGGGTATGGGTTAGGGTTAGGGTTAGGGTTAGTTTGAGGGTTAGGGCTCGGTTTAGGGTACGGGTTAGGATTAGGGTACGTGTTAGGTTTAGGGTAGGTGTTAGGGTTAGGGTACGCGTTAGGGTTAGGGTAGTTATTAAACCTATCCCACTCTCTAGATACCCCTTAGCACCTCAAGGAATATTATTTGGGGGTCCAGCCATGGAGAAGAGTTTAGACACTAGGAGAAGATAAGGAACACACCCATTATCCTGAAATCACATTAGGATTCTCTTTTTAACCTGTTCCTTAAAACACTAGTGCTTAGGAAATCTATTGGAGGCAGAAGCAGTCAAGGGTAGCTTAGGGTTAGGGTTAGGGTTAGGTTTATGGTTAGTGTTAGGGTACGGGTTCCGGTACGGGTTCCGGTATGGGTTCGGGTACGGCGTTGGGTATGGGTTAGGGTTAGGGTTATGGTTAGTTTGAGGGTTAGGGCTCGGTTTAGGTTACGGGTTAGGTTTAGGGTACGTGTTAGGGTTAGTGTAGTTATTAAACCTATCCCACTCTCTAGATACCCCTTAGCACGTCAAGGAATATTATTTGGGGTTCCAGCCATGGAGAAGAGTTTAGACACTAGGAGAAGATAAGGAACACACCCATTATCAAGAAATCACATTAGGATTCTCTTTTTAACCTGTTCCTTAAAACACTAGTGCTTAGGAAATCTATTGGAGGCAGAAGCAGTCAAGGGTAGCTTAGGGTTAGGGTTAGGGTTGGGGTACGGCTTAGGGTACGGGTTCGGGTACGGATTCGGGTACGGGTTTGGGTATGGCGTAGGATATGGTTTAGGGATAGGGTTAGGGTTAGTTTGAGGGTTAGGGCTCGGTTTAGGGTACGGGTTAAGATTAGGGTACGTGTTAGGGTTAGGGTAGGGGTTAGGGTTAGGGTACGTGTTAGGGTTAGGGTAGTTATTAAACCTATCCCACTCTCTAGATACCCCTTAGCACGTCAAGGAATATTATTTGGGTGTCCAGCCATGGAGAAGAGTTTAGACACTAGGAGAAGATAAGGAACACACCCATTATCAAGAAATCACATTAGGATTCTCTTTTTAACCTGTTCCTTAAAACACTAGTGCTTAGGAAATCTATTGGAGGCAGAAGCAGTCAAGGGTAGCTTAGGGTTAGGGTTAGGGCTAGAGTTAGGGCACGGCTTAGTGTACGGGTTCGGGTACGGGTTCGGGTACGGCATAGGGTATGGGTTAGGTTTAGGGTTAGGGTTAGTTTGAGGGTTAGGGCTCGGTTTAGGGTACGGGTTAGGATTAGGGTACGTGTTAGGGTTAGGGTAGGGGTTAGGGTTAGGGTACGCCTTAGGGTTAGGGTAGTTATTAAACCTATCCCACTCTCTAGATACCCCTTAGCACGTCAAGGAATATTATTTGGGGGTCCAGCCATGGAGAAGATTTTAGACACTAGGAGAAGATAAGGAACACACCCATTATCAAGAAATCACATTAGTATTCTCTTTTTAACCTGTTCCTTAAAACACTAGTGCTTAGGAAATCTATTGGAGGCAGAAGCAGTGAAGGGTAGCTTAGGGTTAGTGTTACGGTTAGGGTTAGGTTTAGTGTTAGGGTACGGATTCGGGTACGGGTTCGGGTACGGCGTAGGGTATGGGTTAGGGTTAGGGTTAGGGTTAGTTTGAGGGTTAGGGCTCGGTTTAGGGTACGGGTTAGGATTAGGGTACGTGTTAGGGTTAGGGTAGGGGTTAGGGTTAGGGTACGCGTTAGGGTTACGGTAGTTATTAAACCTATCTCACTCTCTAGATACCCCTTAGCACGTCAAGGAATATTATTTGGGGGTCCAGCCATGGAGAAGAGTTTAGACACTAGGAGAAGATAAGGAACACACCCATTATCCTGAAATCACATTAGGATTCTCTTTTTAACCTGTTCCTTAAAACACTAGTGCTTAGGAATTCTATTGGAGGCAGAAGCAGTCAAGGGTAGCTTAGGGTTAGGGTTAGGGTTATTGTTAGGGTAAGGCTTAGGGTACGGGTTCGGGTACGGGTTCGGGTACGGCATAGGGCATGGGTTAGGGTTAGGGTTAGGGTTAGTTTGGGGGTTAGGGCTCGGTTTAGGGTACGGGTTAGGATTAGGGTACGTGTTAGGGTTAGGGTAGGGGTTAGGGTTAGGGTACGCGTTAGGATTACTGTAGTTATTAAACATATCCCACTCTCTAGATACCCCTTAGCACGTCAAGGAATATTATTTGGGGGTCCAGCCATGGAGAAGAGTTTAGACACTAGGAGAAGATAAGGAACACACCCATTATCAAGAAATCACATTAGGATTCTCTTTTTAACCTGTTCCTTAAAACACTAGTGCTTAGGAAATCTATTGAAGGCAGAAGCAGTCAAGGGTAGCTTAGGGTTAGGGTTAGGGTTAGGGTACGGCTTAGGGTACGGGTTCGGGTACGGGTTCGGGTACGGGTTTGGGTATGGCGCAGCATAGGGGTTAGGGTTAGGGTTAGGGTTAGTTTGAGGGTTAGGGCTCGGTTTAGGGTACGGGTTAGGATTAGGGTACGTGTTAGGGTTAGGGTAGGGGTTAGGGTTAGGGTACGCGTTAGGGTTAGGGTAGTTATTAAACCTATCCCACTCTCTAGATACCCCTTAGCAAGTCAAGGGATATTATTTGGGTGTCCAGCCATGGAGAAGAGTTTAGGCACTAGGAGAAGATAAGGAACACACCCATTATCAAGAAATCACATTAGGATTCTCTTTTTAACCTGTTCCTTAATACACTAGTGCTTAGGAAATCTATTGGAGGCAGAAGCAGTCAAGGGTAGCTTAGGGTTAGGGTTAGGGTTAGGGTTAGGTTTAGTGTTAGGGTACGGGTTCGGGTACGGGTTCGGGTACGGCGTAGGGTATGGGTTAGGGTTAGGGTTAGGGTTAGTTTGAGGGTTAGGGCTCGGTTTAGGGTACGGGTTAGGATTAGGGTACGTGTTAGTGTTAGGGTAGGGGTTAGGGTTAGGGTACGCGTTAGGGTTACGGTAGTTATTAAACCTATCCCACTCTCTAGATACCCCTTAGCACGTCAAGGAATATTATTTGGGGGTCCAGCCATGGAGAAGAGTTTAGACACTAGGAGAAGATAAGGAACACACCCATTACCAAGAAATCACATTAGGATTCTCTTTTTAACCTGTTCCTTAAAACACTAGTGCTTAGGAAATCTATTGGAGGCAGAAGCAGTCAAGGGTAGCTTAGGGTTAGGGTTAGGGTTAGGGTACGGCTTAGGGTACGGGTTCGGGTACGGGTTTGGGTATGGCGTAGGGTATGGGTTAGGGTTAGGGTTAGGGTTAGTTTGAGGGTTAGGGCTCGGTTTAGGGTTCGGGTTAATATTAGGGTACGTGTTAGGGTTAGGGTAGGGGTTAGGGTTAGGGTACGCGTTAGGGTTAGGGTAGTTATTAAACCTATCCCACTCTCTAGATACCCTTTAGCACGTCAAGGAATATTATTTGGGGGTCCAGCCATGGAGAAGAGTTTAGACACTAGGAGAAGGTAAGGAACACACCCATTATCCTGAAATCACATTAGGATTCTCTTTTTAACCTGTTCCTTAATACAGTAATGCTTAGGAAATCTATTAGAGGCAGAAGCAGTGAAGGGTAGCTTAGGGTTAGGGTTAGGGTTAGGTTTAGGGTTAGGGTTAGGGTACGGCGTAGGGAACGGGTTCGGATACGGGTTCGGGTACGGAGTAGGGTATGGGTTAGGGTTAGGGTTAGGGTTAGTTTGAGGGTTAGGGCTCGGTTTAGGGTACGGGTTAGGATTAGTGTACGTGTTAGGGTTAGGGTAGTGGTTAGGGTTAGGGTACGCGTTAGGGTTAGGGTAGTTATTAAACCTATCCCACTCTCTAGATACCCCTTAGCACGTCAAGGAATATTATTTGGGGGTCCAGCCATGGAGAAGAGTTTAGACACTAGGAGAAGATAAGGAACACACCCATTATCAAGAAATCACATTACGATTCTCTTTTTAACCTGTTCCTTAAAACACTAGTGCTTAGGAAATCTATTGGAGGCAGAAGCAGTCAAGGGTAGCTTAGGGTTAGGGTTAGGGTTAGGGATAGGGTTATTGTTAGGGTAAGGCTTAGAGTACGGGTTCGGGTACGGGTTCGGGTACGGCGTAGGGTATGGGTTAGGGTTAGGGTTAGGGTTAGTTTGAGGGTTAGGGCTCGGTTTAGGGTACGGGTTAGGATTAGGGTACGTGTTAGGTTTAGGGTAGGTGTTAGGGTTAGGGTACGCGTTAGGGTTAGGGTAGTTATTAAACCTATCCCACTCTCTAGATACCCCTTAGCACGTCAAGGAATATTATTTGGGGGTCCAGCCATGGAGAAGAGTTTAGACACTAGGAGAAGATAAGGAACACACCCATTATCAAGAAATCACATTAGGATTCTCTTTTTAAACTGTTCCTTAAAACACTAGTGCTTAGGAAATCTACTGGAGGCAGAAGCAGTCAAGGGTAGCTTAGGGTTAGGGTTAGGGTTAGGGTTAGGGTTAGTGTTAGGGTACGGGTTCCGGTACGGTTTCCGGTACGGGTTCGGGTACGGCGTTGGGTATGGGTTAGGGTTAGGGTTAGGGTTAGTTTGAGGGTTAGGGCTCGGTTTAGGTTACGGGTTAGGTTTAGGGTACGTGTTAGGGTTAGTGTAGTTATTAAACCTATCCCACTCTCTAGATACCCCTTAGCACGTCAAGGAATATTATTTGGGGTTCCAGCCATGGAGAAGAGTTTAGACACTAGGAGAAGATAAGGAACACACCCATTATCAAGAAATCACATTAGGATTCTCTTTTTAACCTGTTCCTTAAAACACTAGTGCTTAGGAAATCTATTGGAGGCAGAAGCAGTCAAGGGTAGGTTAGGGTTAGGGTTAGGGTTGGGGTACGGCTTAGGGTACGGGTTCGGGTACGGATTCGGGTACGGGTTTGGGTATGGCGTAGGATATGGTTTAGGGATAGGGTTAGGGTTAGTTTGAGGGTTAGGGCTCGGTTTAGGGTACGGGTTAAGATTAGGGTACGTGTTAGGGTTAGGGTAGGGGTTAGGGTTAGGGTACGCCTTAGGGTTAGGGTAGTTATTAAACCTATCCCACTCTCTAGATACCCCTTAGCACGTCAAGGAATATTATTTGGGGGTCCAGCCATGGAGAAGAGTTTAGACACTAGGAGAAGATAAGGAACACACCCATTATCAAGAAATCACATTAGGATTCTCTTTTGAACCTGTTCCTTAAAACACTAGTGCTTAGGAAATCTATTGGAGGCAGAAGCAGTGAAGGGTAGCTTAGGGTTAGGGTTACGGTTAGGGTTAGGGTTAGTGTTAGGGTACGGATTCGGGTACGGGTTCGGGTACGGCGTAGGGTATGGGTTAGGGTTAGGGTTAGGGTTAGTTTGAGGGTTAGGGCTCGGTTTAGGGTACGGGTTAGGATTAGGGTACGTGTTAGGGTTAGGGTAGGGGTTAGGGTTAGGGTACGCGTTAGGGTTACGGTAGTTATTAAACCTATCCCACTCTCTAGATACCCCTTAGCACGTCAATGAATATTATTTGGGGGTCCAGCCATGGAGAAGAGTTTAGACACTAGGAGAAGATAAGGAACACACCCATTATCAAGAAATCACATTAGGATTCTCTTTTTAACCTGTTCTTTAAAACACTAGTGCTTAGGAAATCTATTGGAGGCAGAAGCAGTCAAGGGTAGCTTAGGGTTAGGGTTAGGGTTATTGTTAGGGTAAGGCTTAGGGTACGCGTTCGGGTACGGGTTCGGGTACGGCATAGGGTATGGGTTAGGGTTAGGGTTAGGGTTAGTTTGGGGGTTAGGGCTCGGTTTTGGGTACGGGTTAGGATTAGGGTACGTGTTAGTGTTAGGGTAGGGGTTAGGGTTAGGGTACGCGTTAGGATTACTGTAGTTATTAAACCTATCCCACTCTCTAGATGCCCCTTAGCACGTCAAGGAATATTATTTGGGGGTCCAGCCATGGAGAAGAGTTTAGACACTAGGAGAAGATAAGGAACACACCCATTATCAAGAAATCACATTAGGATTCTCTTTTTAACCTGTTCCTTAAAACACTAGTGCTTAGGAAATCTATTGAAGGCAGAAGCAGTCAAGGGTAGCTTAGGGTTAGGGTTAGGGTTAGGGTACGGCTTAGGGTACGGGTTCGGGTACGGGTTCGGGTACGGGTTTGGGTATGGCGTAGGATAGGGGTTAGGGTTAGGGTTAGGGTTAGTTTGAGGGTTAGGGCTCGGTTTAGGGTACGGGTTAGGATTAGGGTACGTGTTAGGGTTAGGGTAGGGGTTAGGGTTAGGGTACGCGTTAGGGTTAGGGTAGTTATTAAACCTATCCCACTCTCTAGATACCCCTTAGCAAGTCAAGGGATATTATTTGGGTGTCCAGCCATGGAGAAGAGTTTAGGCACTAGGAGAAGATAAGGAACACACCCATTATCAAGAAATCACATTAGGATTCTCTTTTTAACCTGTTCCTTAAAACACTAGTGCTTAGGAAATCTATTGGAGGCAGAAGCAGTCAAGGGTAGCTTAGGGTTAGGGTTAGGGTTAGGGTTAGGGTTAGTGTTAGGGTACGGGTTCGGGTACGGGTTCGGGTACGGCGTAGGGTATGGGTTAGGGTTAGGGTTAGGGTTAGTTTGAGGGTTAGGGCTCGGTTTAGGGTACGGGTTAGGATTAGGGTACGTGTTAGTGTTAGGGTAGGGGTTAGGGTTAGGGTACGCGTTAGGGTTACGGTAGTTATTAAACCTATCCCACTCTCTAGATACCCCTTAGCACGTCAAGGAATATTATTTGGGGGTCCAGCCATGGAGAAGAGTTTAGACACTAGGAGAAGATAAGGAACACACCCATTACCAAGAAATCACATTAGGATTCTCTTTTTAACCTGTTCCTTAAAACACTAGTGCTTAGGAAATCTATTGGAGGCAGAAGCAGTCAAGGTTAGCTTAGGGTTAGGGTTAGGGTTAGGGTACGGCTTAGGGTACGGGTTCGGGTACGGGTTTGGGTATGGCGTAGGGTATGGTTTAGGGTTAGTTTGAGGGTTAGGGCTCGGTTTAGGGTTCGGGTTAATATTAGGGTACGTGTTAGGGTTAGGGTAGGGGTTAGGGTTAGGGTACGCGTTAGGTTTAGGGTAGTTATTAAACCTATCCCACTCTCTAGATACCCTTTAGCACGTCAAGGAATATTATTTGGGGGTCCAGCCATGGAGAAGAGTTTAGACACTAGGAGAAGTTAAGGAACACACCCATTATCCTGAAATCACATTAGGATTCTCTTTTTAACCTGTTCCTTAATACACTAGTGCTTAGGAAATCTATTAGAGGCAGAAGCAGTGAAGGGTAGCTTAGGGTTAGGGTTAGGGTTAGGGTTAGTGTTAGGGTACGGGTTCCGGTACGGGTTCGGGTACGGCGTTGGGTATGGGTTAGGGTTAGGGTTAGGGTTAGTTTGAGGGTTAGGGCTCGGTTTTGGGTACGGGTTAGGATTAGGGTACGTGTTAAGGTTAGGGTAGGGGTTAGGGTTAGGGTACGTGTTAGGGTTAGGGTAGTTATTAAACCTATCCCACTCTCTAGATACCCCTTAGCACGTCAAGGAATATTATTTGGGGGTCCAGCCATGGAGAAGAGTTTAGACACTAGGAGAAGATAAGGAACACACCCATTATCAAGAAATCACATTAGGATTCTCTTTTTAACCTGTTCCTTAAAACACTAGTGCTTAGGAAATCTATTGGAGGCAGAAGCAGTCAAGGGTAGCTTAGGGTTAGGGTTAGGGTTAGTGTTAGGGTACGGCTTAGGGTACGGGTTCGGGTACGGGTTCGGGTACGGCGTAGGGTATGGGTTAGGGTTAGGGTTAGGGTTAGTTTGAGGGTTAGGTCTCGGTTTTGGGTACGGGTTAGGATTAGGGTACGTGTTAGTGTTAGTGTAGGGGTTAGGGTTAGGGTACGCGTTAGGGTTACGGTAGTTATTAAACCTATCCCACTCTCTAGATACCCCTTAGCACGTCAAGGAATATTATTTGGGGGTCCAGCCATGGAGAAGAGTTTAGACACTAGGAGAAGATAAGGAACACACCCATTATCAAGAAATCACTTTAGGATTCTCTTTTTAACCTGTTCCTTAAAACACTAGTGCTTAGGAAATCTATTGGAGGCAGAAGCAGTCAAGGGTAGCTTAGGGTTAGGGTTAGGGTTAGGGTTAGGGTTAGGGTACGGCTTAGGGTACGGGTTCGGGTACGGGTTCGGGTACGGCCTAGGGTGTGGGTTAGGGTTAGGGTTAGGGTTAGTTTGAGGGTTAGGGCTCGGTTTAGGGTACGGGTTAGGATTAGGGTACGTGTTAGGGTTAGGGTAGGGGTTAGGGTTAGGGTACGTGTTAGGGTTAGTGTAGTTATTAAACCTATCCCACTCTCTAGATACCCCTTAGCACGTCAAGGAATATTATTTGGGGTTCCAGCCATGGAGAAGAGTTTAGACACTAGGAGAAGATAAGGAACACACCCATTATCAAGAAATCACATTAGGATTCTCTTTTTAACTTGTTCCTTAAAACACTAGTGCTTAGGAAATCTATTGGAGGCAGAAGCAGTCAAGGGTAGCTTAGGGTTAGGGTTAGGGTTAGGGCTAGGGTTAGGGCACGGCTTAGTGCACGGGTTCGGGTACGGGTTCGGGTACGGCATAGGGTATGGGTTAGGTTTAGGGTTAGGGTTAGTTTGAGGGTTTGGTCTCGGTTTAGGGTACGGGTTAGGATTAGGGTACGTGTTAGGGTTAGGGTAGGGGTTAGGGTTAGGGTACGCGTTAGGATTACTGTAGTTATTAAACCTATCCCACTCTCTAGATACCCCTTAGCACGTCAAGGAATATTATTTGGGGGTCCAGCCATGGAGAAGAGTTTAGACACTAGGAGAAGATAAGGAACACACCCATTATCAAGAAATCACATTAGGATTCTCTTTTTAACCTGTTCCTTAAAACACTAGTGCTTAGGAAATCTATTGGAGGCAGAAGCAGTGAAGGGTAGCTTAGGGTTAGGGTTACGGTTAGGGTTAGGGTTAGTGTTAGGGTACGGATTCGGGTACGGGTTCGGGTACGGCGTAGGGTATGGGTTAGGGTTAGGGTTAGGGTTAGTTTGAGGGTTAGGGCTCGGTTTAGGGTACGGGTTAGGATTAGGGTACGTGTTAGGGTTAGGGTAGGGGTTAGGGTTAGGGTACGCATTAGGGTTACGGTACTTATTAAACCTATCCCACTCTCTAGATACCCCTTAGCACGTCAAGGAATATTATTTGGGGGTCCAGCCATGGAGAAGAGTTTAGACACTAGGAGAAGATAAGGAACACACCCATTATCAAGAAATCACATTAGGATTCTCTTTTTAACCTGTTCCTTAAAACACTAGTGCTTAGGAAATCTATTGGAGGCAGAAGCAGTCAAGGGTAGCTTAGGGTTAGGGTTAGGGTTATTGTTAGGGTAAGGCTTAGGGTACGGGTTCGGGTACGGGTTCGGGTACGGCATAGGGTATGGGTTCGGGTTAGGGTTATGGTTAGTTTGGGGGTTAGGGCTCGGTTTAGGGTACGGGTTAGGATTAGGGTACGTGTTAGGGTTAGGGTAGGGGTTAGGGTTAGGGTACGCGTTAGGATTACTGTAGTTATTAAACCTATCCCACTCTCTAGATACCCCTTAGCACGTCAAGGAATATTATTTGGGGGTCCAGCCATGGAGAAGAGTTTAGACACTAGGAGAAGATAAGGAACACACCCATTATCAAGAAATCACATTAGGATTCTCTTTTTAACCTGTTCCTTAAAACACTAATGCTTAGGAAATCTATTGAAGGCAGAAGCAGTCAAGGGTAGCTTAGGGTTAGGGTTAGGGTTAGGGTACGTCTTAGGTTACGGGTTCGGGTACGGGTTCGGGTACGGGTTTGGGTATGGCGTAGGATAGGGGTTAGGGTTAGGGTTAGGGTTAGTTTGAGGGTTAGGGCTCGGTTTAGGGTACGGGTTAGGATTAGGGTACGTGTTAGTGTTAGGGTAGGGGTTAGGGTTAGGGTACGCGTTAGAGTTACGGTAGTTATTAAACCTATCCCACTCTCTAGATACCCCTTAGCACGTCAAGGAATATTATTTGGGGGTCCAGCCATGGAGAAGAGTTTAGACACTAGGAGAAGATAAGGAACACACCCATTATCAAGAAATCACATTAGGATTCTCTTTTTAACCTGTTCCTTAAAACACTAGTGCTTAGGAAATCTATTGGAGGCAGAAGCAGTCAAGGGTAGCTTAGGGTTAGGGTTAGGGTTAGGGTACGGCTTAGGGTACGGGTTCGGGTACGGGTTTGGGTATGGCGTAGGGTATGGGTCAGGGTTAGGGATAGGGTTAGTTTGAGGGTTAGGGCTCGGTTTAGGGTTCGGGTTAAGATTAGGGTACGTGTTAGGGTTAGGGTAGGGGTTAGGGTTAGGGTACACGTTAGGGTTAGTGTAGTTATTAAACCTATCCCACTCTCTAGATACCCTTTAGCACGTCAAGGAATATTATTTGGGGGTCCAGCCATGGAGAAGAGTTTAGACACTAGGAGAAGATAAGGAACACACCCATTATCCTGAAATCACATTAGGATTCTCTTTTTAACCTGTTCCTTAATACACTAGTGCTTAGGAAATCTATTAGAGGCAGAAGCAGTGAAGGGTAGCTTAGGGTTAGGGTTAGGGTTAGGTTTAGGGTTAGGGTTAGGGTACGGCGTAGGGAACGGGTTCGGGTACGGGTTCGGGTACGGCGTAGGGTATGGGTTAGGGTTAGGGTTAGGGTTAGTTTGAGGGTTAGGGCTCGGTTTAGGGTACGGGTTAGGATTAGGGTACGTGTTAGTGTTAGGGTAGGGGTTAGGGTTAGGGTACGCGTTAGGGTTATGGTAGTTATTAAACCTATCCCACTCTCTAGATACCCCTTAGCACGTCAAGGAATATTATTTGGGGGTCCAGCCATGGAGAAGAGTTTAGACACTAGGAGAAGATAAGGAACACACCCATTACCAAGAAATCACATTAGGATTCTCTTTTTAACCTGTTCCTTAAAACACTAGTGCTTAGGAAATCTATTGGAGGCAGAAGCAGTCAAGGGTAGCTTAGGGTTAGGGTTAGGGTTAGGGTACGGCTTAGGGTACGGGTTCGGGTACGGGTTCGGGTACGGCGTAGGGTATGGGTTAGGGTTAGGGTTAGGGTTAGTTTGAGGGTTAGGGCTCGGTTTAGGGTACGGGTTAGGATTAGGGTACGTGTTAGTGTTAGGGTAGGGGTTAGGGTTAGGGTACGCGTTAGAGTTACGGTAGTTATTAAACCTATCCCACTCTCTAGATACCCCTTAGCACGTCAAGGAATATTATTTGGGGGTCCAGCCATGGAGAAGAGTTTAGACACTAGGAGAAGATAAGGAACACACCCATTATCAAGAAATCACATTAGGATTCTCTTTTTAACCTGTTCCTTAAAACACTAGTGCTTAGGAAATCTATTGGAGGCAGAAGCAGTCAAGGGTAGCTTAGGGTTAGGGTTAGGGTTAGGGTACGGCTTAGGGTACGGGTTCGGGTACGGGTTTGGGTATGGCGTAGGGTATGGGTCAGGGTTAGGGCTAGGGTTAGTTTGAGGGTTAGGGCTCGGTTTAGGGTTCGGGTTAAGATTAGGGTACGTGTTAGGGTTAGGGTAGGTGTTAGGGTTAGGGTACACGTTAGGGTTAGTGTAGTTATTAAACCTATCCCACTCTCTAGATACCCTTTAGCACGTCAAGGAATATTATTTGGGGGTCCAGCCATGGAGAAGAGTTTAGACACTAGGAGAAGATAAGGAACACACCCATTATCCTGAAATCACATTAGGATTCTCTTTTTAACCTGTTCCTTAATACACTAGTGCTTAGGAAATCTATTAGAGGCAGAAGCAGTGAAGGGTAGCTTAGGGTTAGGGTTAGGGTTAGGTTTAGGGTTAGGGTTAGGGTACGGCGTAGGGAACGGGTTCGGGTACGGGTTCGGGTACGGCGTAGGGTATGGGTTAGGGTTAGGGTTAGGGTTAGTTTGAGGGTTAGGGCTCGGTTTAGGGTACGGGTTAGGATTAGGGTACGTGTTAGGGTTAGGGTAGGGGTTAGGGTTAGGGTACGCGTTAGGGTTAGGGTAGTTATTAAACCTATCCCACTCTCTAGATACCCCTTAGCACGTCAAGGGATATTATTTGGGTGTCCAGCCATGGAGAAGTGTTTAGACACTAGGAGAAGATAAGGAACACACCCATTATCAAGAAATCACATTAGGATTCTCTTTTTAACCTGTTCCTTAAAACACTAGTGCTTAGGAAATCTATTGGAGGCAGAAGCAGTCAAGGGTAGCTTAGGGTTAGGGTTAGGGTTAGTGTTAGGGTACGGGTTCCGGTACGGGTTCGGGTACGGGTTCGGGTACGGCGTTGGGTATGGGTTAGGGTTAGGGTTAGGGTTAGTTTGAGGGTTAGGGCTCGGTTTAGGGTACGGGTTAGGATTAGGGTACGTGTTAGTGTTAGGGTAGGGGTTAGGGTTAGGGTACGGGTTAGGGTTAGGGTAGTTATTAAACCTATCCCACTCTCTAGATACCGTTTAGCACGTCAAGGAATATTATTTGGGGGTCCAGCCATGGAGAAGAGTTTAGACACTAGGAGAAGATAAGGAACACACCCATTATCCTGAAATCACATTAGGATTCTCTTTTTAACCTGTTCCTTAATACACTAGTGCTTAGGAAATCTATTAGAGGCAGAAGCAGTGAAGGGTAGCTTAGGGTTAGGGTTAGGGTTAGGTTTAGGGTTAGGGTTAGGGTACGGTGTAGGGAACGGGTTCGGGTACGGGTTCGGGTACGGCGTAGGGTATGGGTTAGGGTTAGGGTTAGGGTTAGTTTGAGGGTTAGGGCTCGGTTTAGGGTACGGGTTAGGATTAGGGTACGTGTTAGGTTTAGGGTAGGTGTTAGGGTTAGGGTACGCGTTAGGGTTAGGGTAGTTATTAAACCTATCCCACTCTCTAGATACCCCTTAGCACGTCAAGGAATATTATTTGGGGGTCCAGCCATGGAGAAGAGTTTAGACACTAGGAGAAGATAAGGAACACACCCATTATCCTGAAATCACATTAGGATTCTCTTTTTAACCTGTTCCTTAAAACACTAGTGCTTAGGAAATCTATTGGAGGCAGAAGCAGTCAAGGGTAGCTTAGGGTTAGGGTTAGGGTTAGGTTTATGGTTAGTGTTAGGGTACGGGTTCCGGTACGGGTTCCGGTATGGGTTCGGGTACGGCGTTGGGTATGGGTTAGGGTTAGGGTTATGGTTAGTTTGAGGGTTAGGGCTCGGTTTAGGTTACGGGTTAGGTTTAGGGTACGTGTTAGGGTTAGTGTAGTTATTAAACCTATCCCACTCTCTAGATACCCCTTAGCACGTCAAGGAATATTATTTGGGGTTCCAGCCATGGAGAAGAGTTTAGACACTAGGAGAAGATAAGGAACACACCCATTATCAAGAAATCACATTAGGATTCTCTTTTTAACCTGTTCCTTAAAACACTAGTGCTTAGGAAATCTATTGGAGGCAGAAGCAGTCAAGGGTAGCTTAGGGTTAGGGTTAGGGTTGGGGTACGGCTTAGGGTACGGGTTCGGGTACGGATTCGGGTACGGGTTTGGGTATGGCGTAGGATATGGTTTAGGGATAGGGTTAGGGTTAGTTTGAGGGTTAGGGCTCGGTTTAGGGTACGGGTTAAGATTAGGGTACGTGTTAGGGTTAGGGTAGGGGTTAGGGTTAGGGTACGTGTTAGGCTTAGGGTAGTTATTAAACCTATCCCACTCTCTAGATACCCCTTAGCACGTCAAGGAATATTATTTGGGGGTCCAGCCATGGAGAAGAGTTTAGACACTAGGAGAAGATAAGGAACACACCCATTATCAAGAAATCACATTAGGATTCTCTTTTTAACCTGTTCCTTAAAACACTAGTGCTTAGGAAATCTATTGGAGGCAGAAGCAGTCAAGGGTAGCTTAGGGTTAGGGTTAGGGCTAGAGTTAGGGCACGGCTTAGTGTACGGGTTCGGGTACGGGTTCGGGTACGGCATAGGGTATGGGTTAGGTTTAGGGTTAGGGTTAGTTTGAGGGTTAGGGCTCGGTTTAGGGTACGGGTTAGGATTAGGGTACGTGTTAGGGTTAGGGTAGGGGTTAGGGTTAGGGTACGCCTTAGGGTTAGGGTAGTTATTAAACCTATCCCACTCTCTAGATACCCCTTAGCACGTCAAGGAATATTATTTGGGGGTCCAGCCATGGAGAAGATTTTAGACACTAGGAGAAGATAAGGAACACACCCATTATCAAGAAATCACATTAGGATTCTCTTTTTAACCTGTTCCTTAAAACACTAGTGCTTAGGAAATCTATTGGAGGCAGAAGCAGTGAAGGGTAGCTTAGGGTTAGTGTTACGGTTAGGGTTAGGGTTAGTGTTAGGGTACGGATTCGGGTACGGGTTCGGGTACGGCGTAGGGTATGGGTTAGGGTTAGGGTTAGGGTTAGTTTGAGGGTTAGGGCTCGGTTTAGGGTACGGGTTAGGATTAGGGTACGTGTTAGGGTTAGGGTAGGGGTTAGGGTTAGGGTACGCGTTAGGGTTACGGTAGTTATTAAACCTATCCCACTCTCTAGATACCCCTTAGCACGTCAAGGAATATTATTTGGGGGTCCAGCCATGGAGAAGAGTTTAGACACTAGGAGAAGATAAGGAACACACCCATTATCAAGAAATCACATTAAGATTCTCTTTTTAACCTGTTCCTTAAAACACTAGTGCTTAGGAAATCTATTGGAGGCAGAAGCAGTCAAGGGTAGCTTAGGGTTAGGGTTAGGGTTATTGTTAGGGTAAGGCTTAGGGTACGGGTTCGGGTACGGGTTCGGGTACGGCATAGGGTATGGGTTAGGGTTAGGGTTAGGGTTAGTTTGGGGGTTAGGGCTCGGTTTAGGGTACGGGTTAGGATTAGGGTACGTGTTAGGGTTAGGGTAGGGGTTAGGGTTAGGGTACGCGTTAGGATTACTGTAGTTATTAAACCTATCCCACTCTCTAGATACCCCTTAGCACGTCAAGGAATATTATTTGGGGGTCCAGCCATGGAGAAGAGTTTAGACACTAGGAGAAGATAAGGAACACACCCATTATCAAGAAATCACATTAGGATTCTCTTTTTAACCTGTTCCTTAAAACACTAGTGCTTAGCAAATCTATTGAAGGCAGAAGCAGTCAAGGGTAGCTTAGGGTTAGGGTTAGGGTTAGGGTACGGCTTAGGGTACGGGTTCGGGTACGGGTTCGGGTACGGGTTTGGGTATGGCGCAGCATAGGGGTTAGGGTTAGGGTTAGGGTTAGTTTGAGGGTTAGGGCTCGGTTTAGGGTACGGGTTAGGATTAGGGTACGTGTTAGGGTTAGGGTAGGGGTTAGGGTTAGGGTACGCGTTAGGGTTAGGGTAGTTATTAAACCTATCCCACTCTCTAGATACCCCTTAGCAAGTCAAGGGATATTATTTGGGTGTCCAGCCATGGAGAAGAGTTTAGGCACTAGGAGAAGATAAGGAACACACCCATTATCAAGAAATCACATTAGGATTCTCTTTTTAACCTGTTCCTTAATACACTAGTGCTTAGGAAATCTATTGGAGGCAGAAGCAGTCAAGGGTAGCTTAGGGTTAGGGTTAGGGTTAGGGTTAGGTTTAGTGTTAGGGTACGGGTTCGGGTACGGCGTAGGGTATGGGTTAGGGTTAGGGTTAGGGTTAGTTTGAGGGTTAGGGCTCGGTTTAGGGTACGGGTTAGGATTAGGGTACGTGTTAGTGTTAGGGTAGGGGTTAGGGTTAGGGTACGCGTTAGGGTTACGGTAGTTATTAAACCTATCCCACTCTCTAGATACCCCTTAGCACGTCAAGGAATATTATTTGGGGGTCCAGCCATGGAGAAGAGTTTAGACACTAGGAGAAGATAAGGAACACACCCATTACCAAGAAATCACATTAGGATTCTCTTTTTAACCTGTTCCTTAAAACACTAGTGCTTAGGAAATCTATTGGAGGCAGAAGCAGTCAAGGGTAGCTTAGGGTTAGGGTTAGGGTTAGGGTACGGCTTAGGGTACGGGTTCGGGTACGGGTTTGGGTATGGCGTAGGGTATGGGTTAGGGTTAGGGTTAGGGTTAGTTTGAGGGTTAGGGCTCGGTTTAGGGTTCGGGTTAATATTAGGGTACGTGTTAGGGTTAGGGTAGGGGTTAGGGTTAGGGTACGCGTTAGGGTTAGGGTAGTTATTAAACCTATCCCACTCTCTAGATACCCCTTAGCACGTCAAGGAATATTATTTGGGGTTCCAGCCATGGAGAAGAGTTTAGACACTAGGAGAAGATAAGGAACACACCCATTATCAAGAAATCACATTAGGATTTTCTTTTTAACCTGTTCCTTAAAACACTAGTGCTTAGGAAATCTATTGGAGGCAGAAGCAGTCAAGGGTAGCTTAGGGTTAGGGTTAGGGTTAGGGCTAGGGTTAGGGCACGGCTTAGTGCACGGGTTCGGGTACGGGTTCGGGTACGGCATAGGGTATGGGTTAGGTTTAGGGTTAGGGTTAGTTTGAGGGTTTGGTCTCGGTTTAGGGTACGGGTTAGGATTAGGGTACGTGTTAGGGTTAGGGTAGGGGTTAGGGTTAGGGTACGCCTTAGGGTTAGGGTAGTTATTAAACCTATCCCACTCTCTACATACCCCTTAGCACGTCAAGGAATATTATTTGGGGGTCCAGCCATGGAGAAGAGTTTAGACACTAGGAGAAGATAAGGAACACACCCATTATCAAGAAATCACATTAGGATTCTCTTTTTAACCTGTTCCTTAAAACACTAGTGCTTAGGAAATCTATTGGAGGCAGAAGCAGTGAAGGGTAGCTTAGGGTTAGGGTTACGGTTAGGGTTAGGGTTAGTGTTAGGGTACGGATTCGGGTACGGGTTCGGGTACGGCGTAGGGTATGGGTTAGGGTTAGGGTTAGGGTTAGTTTGAGGGTTAGAGCTCGGTTTAGGGTACGGGTTAGGATTAGGGTACGTGTTAGGGTTAGGGTAGGGGTTAGGGTTAGGGTACGCATTAGGGTTACGGTACTTATTAAACCTATCCCACTCTCTAGATACCCCTTAGCACGTCAAGGAATATTATTTGGGGGTCCAGCCATGGAGAAGAGTTTAGACACTAGGAGAAGATAAGGAACACACCCATTATCAAGAAATCACATTAGGATTCTCTTTTTAACCTGTTCCTTAAAACACTAGTGCTTAGGAAATCTATTGGAGGCAGAAGCAGTCAAGGGTAGCTTAGGGTTAGGGTTAGGGTTATTGTTAGGGTAAGGCTTAGGGTACGGGTTCGGGTACGGGTTCGGGTACGGCATAGGGTATGGGTTCGGGTTAGGGTTATGGTTAGTTTGGGGGTTAGGGCTCGGTTTAGGGTACGGGTTAGGATTAGGGTACGTGTTAGGGTTAGGGTAGGGGTTAGGGTTAGGGTACGCGTTAGGATTACTGTAGTTATTAAACCTATCCCACTCTCTAGATACCCCTTAGCACGTCAAGGAATATTATTTGGGGGTCCAGCCATGGAGAAGAGTTTAGACACTAGGAGAAGATAAGGAACACACCCATTATCAAGAAATCACATTAGGATTCTCTTTTTAACCTGTTCCTTAAAACACTAATGCTTAGGAAATCTATTGAAGGCAGAAGCAGTCAAGGGTAGCTTAGGGTTAGGGTTAGGGTTAGGGTACGTCTTAGGTTACGGGTTCGGGTACGGGTTCGGGTACGGGTTTGGGTATGGCGTAGGATAGGGGTTAGGGTTAGGGTTAGGGTTAGTTTGAGGGTTAGGGCTCGGTTTAGGGTACGGGTTAGGATTAGGGTACGTGTTAGTGTTAGGGTAGGGGTTAGGGTTAGGGTACGCGTTAGAGTTACGGTAGTTATTAAACCTATCCCACTCTCTAGATACCCCTTAGCACGTCAAGGAATATTATTTGGGGGTCCAGCCATGGAGAAGAGTTTAGACACTAGGAGAAGATAAGGAACACACCCATTATCAAGAAATCACATTAGGATTCTCTTTTTAACCTGTTCCTTAAAACACTAGTGCTTAGGAAATCTATTGGAGGCAGAAGCAGTCAAGGGTAGCTTAGGGTTAGGGTTAGGGTTAGGGTACGGCTTAGGGTACGGGTTCGGGTACGGGTTTGGGTATGGCGTAGGGTATGGGTCAGGGTTAGGGATAGGGTTAGTTTGAGGGTTAGGGCTCGGTTTAGGGTTCGGGTTAAGATTAGGGTACGTGTTAGGGTTAGGGTAGGGGTTAGGGTTAGGGTACACGTTAGGGTTAGTGTAGTTATTAAACCTATCCCACTCTCTAGATACCCTTTAGCACGTCAAGGAATATTATTTGGGGGTCCAGCCATGGAGAAGAGTTTAGACACTAGGAGAAGATAAGGAACACACCCATTATCCTGAAATCACATTAGGATTCTCTTTTTAACCTGTTCCTTAATACACTAGTGCTTAGGAAATCTATTAGAGGCAGAAGCAGTGAAGGGTAGCTTAGGGTTAGGGTTTGGGTTAGGTTTAGGGTTAGGGTTAGGGTACGGCGTAGGGAACGGGTCCGGGTACGGGTTTGGGTACGGCGTAGGGTATGGGTTAGGGTTAGGGTTAGGGTTAGTTTGAGGGTTAGGGCTCGGTTTAGGGTACGGGTTAGGATTAGGGTACGTGTTAGTGTTAGGGTAGGGGTTAGGGTTAGGGTACGCGTTAGGGTTACGGTAGTTATTAAACCTATCCCACTCTCTAGATACCCCTTAGCACGTCAAGGAATATTATTTGGGGGTCCAGCCATGGAGAAGAATTTAGACACTAGGAGAAGATAAGGAACACACCCATTACCAAGAAATCACATTAGGATTCTCTTTTTAACCTGTTCCTTAAAACACTAGTGCTTAGGAAATCTATTGGAGGCAGAAGCAGTCAAGGGTAGCTTAGGGTTAGGGTTAGGGTTAGGGTACGGCTTAGGGTACGGGTTCGGGTACGGGTTCGGGTACGGCGTAGGGTATGGGTTAGGGTTAGGGTTAGGGTTAGTTTGAGGGTTAGGGCTCGGTTTAGGGTACGGGTTAGGATTAGGGTACGTGTTAGTGTTAGGGTAGGGGTTAGGGTTAGGGTACGCGTTAGGGTTAGGGTAGTTATTAAACCTATCCCACTCTCTAGATACCCCTTAGCACGTCAAGGAATATTATTTGGGGGTCCAGCCATGGAGAAGAGTTTAGACACTAGGAGAAGATAAGGAACACACCCATTATCAAGAAATCACATTAGGATTCTCTTTTTAACCTGTTCCTTAAAACACTAGTGCTTAGGAAATCTAATGGAGGCAGAAGCAGTGAAGGGTAGCTTAGGGTTAGGGTTACGGTTAGGGTTAGGGTTAGTGTTAGGGTACGGATTCGGATACGGGTTCGGGTACGGCGTAGGGTATGGGTTAGGGTTAGGGTTAGGGTTAGTTTGAGGGTTAGGGCTCGGTTTAGGTTACGGGTTAGGATTAGGGTACGTGTTAGGGTTAGGGTAGTGGTTAGGGTTAGGGTACGCGTTAGGGTTACGGTAGTTATTAAACCTATCCCACTCTCTAGATACCCCTTAGCACGTCAAGGAATATTATTTGGGGGTCCAGCCATGGAGAAGAGTTTAGACACTAGGAGAAGATAAGGAACACACCCATTATCAAGAAATCACATTAGGATTCTCTTTTTAACCTGTTCCTTAAAACACTAGTGCTTAGGAAATCTATTGGAGGCAGAAGCAGTCAAGGGTAGCTTAGGGTTAGGGTTAGGGTTATTGTTAGGGTAAGGCTTAGGGTACGGGTTCGGGTACGGGTTCGGGTACGGCATAGGGTATGGGTTAGGGTTAGGGTTAGGGTTAGTTTGGGGGTTAGGGCTCGGTTTAGGGTACGGGTTAGGATTAGGGTACGTGTTAGTGTTAGGGTAGGGGTTAGGGTTAGGGTACGCGTTAGGATTACTGTAGTTATTAAACCTATCCCACTCTCTAGATACCCCTTAGCACGTCAAGGAATATTATTTGGGGGTCCAGCCATGGAGAAGAGTTTAGACACTAGGAGAAGATAAGGAACACACCCATTATCAAGAAATCACATTAGGATTCTCTTTTTAACCTGTTCCTTAAAACACTAGTGCTTAGGAAATCTATTGGAGGCAGAAGCAGTCAAGGGTAGCTTAGGGTTAGGTTTAGGGTTAGGGTACGGCTTAGGGTACGGCTTCGGGTACGGGTTCGGGTACAGGTTTGGGTATGGCGTAGGATAGGGGTTAGGGTTAGGGTTAGGGTTCGTTTGAGGGTTAGGGCTCGGTTTAGGGTACGGGTTAGGATTAGGGTACGTGTTAGTGTTAGGGTAGGCGTTAGGGTTAGGGTAGTTATTGAACCTATCCCACTCTCTAGATACCCCTTAGCACGTCAAGGAATATTATTTGGGTGTCCAGCCATGGAGAAGAGTTTAGACACTAGGAGAAGATAAGGAACACACCCATTATCAAGAAATCACATTAGGATTCTCTTTTTAACCTGTTCCTTAAAACACTAGTGCTTAGGAAATCTATTGGAGGCAGAAGCAGTCAAGGGTAGCTTAGGGTTAAGGTTAGGGTTAGGGTTAGGGTTAGTGTTAGGGTACGGGTTCGGGTACGGGTTCGGGTACGGCGTAGGGTATGGGTTAGGGTTAGGGTTAGGGTTAGTTTGAGGGTTAGGGCTCGGTTTAGGGTTTGGGTTAAGATTAGGGTACGTGTTAGGGTTAGGGTAGGGGTTAGGGTTAGGGTACGCGTTAGGGTTAGGGTAGTTATTAAACCTATCCCACTCTCTAGATACCCTTTAGCACGTCAAGGAATATTATTTGGGGGTCCAGCCATGGAGAAGAGTTTAGACACTAGGAGAAGGTAAGGAACACACCCATTATCCTGAAATCACATTAGGATTCTCTTTTTAACCTGTTCCTTAATACACTAGTGCTTAGGAAATCTATTAGAGGCAGAAGCAGTGAAGGGTAGCTTAGGGTTAGGGTTAGGGTTAGGTTTAGGGTTAGGGTTAGGATACGGCGTAGGGAACGGGTTCGGGTACGGGTTCGAGTATGGAGTAGGGTATGGGTTAGGGTTAGGGTTAGGGTTAGTTTGAGGGTTAGGGCTCGGTTTAGGGTACGGGTTAGGATTAGGGTACGTGTTAGGGTTAGGGTAGGGGTTAGGGTTAGGGTACGCGTTAGGGTTAGGGTAGTTATTAAACCTATCCCACTCTCTAGATACCCCTTAGCACGTCAAGGGATATTATTTGGGTGTCCAGCCATGGAGAAGAGTTTAGACACTAGGAGAAGATAAGGAACACACCCATTATCAAGAAATCACATTACGATTCTCTTTTTAACCTGTTCCTTAAAACACTAGTGCTTAGGAAATCTATTGGAGGCAGAAGCAGTCAAGGGTAGCTTAGGGTTAGGGTTAGGGTTAGGGTTAGGGTTATTGTTAGGGTAAGGCTTAGAGTACGGGTTCGGGTACGGGTTCAGGTACGGCGTAGGGTATGGTTTAGGGTTAGGGTTAGGGTTAGTTTGAGGGTTAGGGCTCGGTTTAGGGTACGGGATAGGTTTAGGGTACGTGTTAGGTTTAGGGTAGGTGTTAGGGTTAGGGTATGCGTTAGGGTTAGGGTAGTTATTAAACCTATCCCACTCTCTAGATACCCCTTAGCACGTCAAGGAATATTATTTGTGGGTCCAGCCATGGAGAAGAGTTTAGACACTAGGAGAAGATAAGGAACACACCCATTATCCTGAAATCACATTAGGATTCTCTTTTTAACCTGTTCCTTAAAACACTATTGCTTAGGAAATCTATTGGAGGCAGAAGCAGTCAAGGGTAGCTTAGGGTTAGGGTTAGGGTTAGGGTTAGTGTTAGGGTACGGGTTCCGGTACGGGTTCGGGTACGGCGTTGGGTATGGGTTAGGGTTAGGGTTAGGGTTAGTTTGAGGGTTAGGGCTCGGTTTTGGGTACGGGTTAGGATTAGGGTACGTGTTAGGGTTAGGGTAGGGGTTAGGGTTAGGTTACGCGTTAGGGTTAGGGTAGTTATTAAACCTACCCCACTCTCTAGATACCCCTTAGCACGTCAAGGAATATTATTTGGGGGTCCAGCCATGGAGAAGAGTTTAGACACTAGGAGAAGATAAGGAACACACCCATTATCAAGAAATCACATTAGGATTCTCTTTTTAACCTGTTCCTTAAAACACTAGTGCTTAGGAAATCTATTGGAGGCAGAAGCAGTCAAGGGTAGCTTAGGGTTAGGGTTAGGGTTAGGGTTAGGGTTAGGGTACGGCTTAGGGTACGGGTTCGGGTACGGGTTCGGGTACGGCATAGGGTATGGGTTAGGGTTAGGGTTAGGGTTAGTTTGAGGGTTAGGGCTCGGTTTCGGGTACGGTTTAGGATTAGGGTACGTGTTAGGATTAGGG
The DNA here is from genome assembly GCF_028021215.1 of Eschrichtius robustus. Classification (NCBI taxonomy): domain Eukaryota; kingdom Metazoa; phylum Chordata; class Mammalia; order Artiodactyla; family Eschrichtiidae; genus Eschrichtius; species Eschrichtius robustus. The sequence goes on along the minus strand of NW_027175763.1, from coordinate 962,563 downwards.
TAGTGGTTAGGGTTAGGGTACGTGTTAGGGTTAGTGTAGTTATTAAACCTATCCCACTCTCTAGATACCCCTTAGCACGTCAAGGAATATTATTTGGGGTTCCAGCCATGGAGAAGAGTTTAGACACTAGGAGAAGATAAGGAACACACCCATTATCAAGAAATCACATTAGGATTCTCTTTTTAACCTGTTCCTTAAAACACTAGTGTTTAGGAAATCTATTGGAGGCAGAAGCAGTCAAGGGTAGCTTAGGGTTAGGGTTAGGGTTAGGGTACGGCTTAGGGTACGGGTTCGGGTACGGATTCGGGTACGGGTTTGGGTATGGCGTAGGATATGGTTTAGGGATAGGGTTAGGGTTAGTTTGAGGGTTAGGGCTCGGTTTAGGGTACGGGTTAAGATCAGGGTACGTGTTAGGGTTAGGGTAGGGGTTAGGGTTAGGGTACGCGTTAGGGTTAGCGTAGTTATTAAACCTATCCCACTCTCTAGATACCCCTTAGCACGTCAAGGAATATTATTTGGGTGTCCAGCCATGGAGAAGAGTTTAGACACTAGGAGAAGATAAGGAACACACACATTATCAAGAAATCACATTAGGATTCTCTTTTTAACCTGTTCCTTAAAACACTAGTGCTTAGGAAATCTATTGGAGGCAGAAGCAGTCAAGGGTAGCTTAGGGTTAGGGTTAGGGTTAGGGCTAGGGTTAGGGCACGGCTTAGTGCACGGGTTCGGGTACGGGTTCGGGTACGGCATAGGGTATGGGTTACGTTTAGGGTTAGGGTTAGTTTGAGGGTTAGGGCTCGGTTTAGGGTACGGGTTAGGATTAGGGTACGTGTTAGGGTTAGGGTAGGTGTTAGGGTTAGGGTACGCCTTAGGGTTAGGGTAGTTATTAAACCTATCCCACTCTCTAGATACCCCTTAGCACGTCAAGGAATATTATTTGGGGGTCCAGCCATGGAGAAGAGTTTAGACACTAGGAGAAGATAAGGAACACACCCATTATCAAGAAATCACATTAGGATTCTCTTTTTAACCTGTTCCTTAAAACACTAGTGCTTAGGAAATCTATTGGAGGCAGAAGCAGTGAAGGGTAGCTTAGGGTTAGGGTTACGGTTAGGGTTAGGTTTAGTGTTAGGGTACGGATTCGGATACGGGTTCGGGTACGGCGTAGGGTATGGGTTAGGGTTAGGGTTAGGGTTAGTTTGAGGGTTAGGGCTCGGTTTAGGTTACGGGTTAGGATTAGGGTACGTGTTAGGGTTAGGGTAGTGGTTAGGGTTAGGGTACGCGTTAGGGTTACGGTAGTTATTAAACCTATCCCACTCTCTAGATACCCCTTAGCACGTCAAGGAATATTATTTGGGGGTCCAGCCATGGAGAAGAGTTTAGACACTAGGAGAAGATAAGGAACACACCCATTATCAAGAAATCACATTAGGATTCTCTTTTTAACCTGTTCCTTAAAACACTAGTGCTTAGGAAATCTATTGGAGGCAGAAGCAGTCAAGGGTAGCTTAGGGTTAGGGTTAGGGTTATTGTTAGGGTAAGGCTTAGGGTACGGGTTCGGGTACGGGTTCGCGTACGGCATAGGGTATGGGTTAGGGTTAGGGTTAGGGTTAGTTTGGGGGTTAGGGCTCGGTTTAGGGTACGGGTTAGGATTAGGGTACGTGTTAGGGTTAGGGTAGGGGTTAGGGTTAGGGTACGCGTTAGGATTACTGTAGTTATTAAACCTATCCCACTCTCTAGATACCCCTTAGCACGTCAAGGAATATTATTTGGGGGTCCAGCCATGGAGAAGAGTTTAGACACTAGGAGAAGATAAGGAACACACCCATTATCAAGAAATCACATTAGGATTCTCTTTTTAACCTGTTCCTTAAAACACTAGTGCTTAGGAAATCTATTGAAGGCAGAAGCAGTCAAGGGTAGCTTAGGGTTAGGGTTAGGGTTAGGGTACGGCTTAGGGTACGGGTTCGGGTACGGGTTCGGGTACGGGTTTGGGTATGGCGTAGGATAGGGGTTAGGGTTAGGGTTAGGGTTAGTTTGAGGGTTAGGTCTCGGTTTAGGGTACGGGTTAGGATTAGGGTACGTGTTAGGGTTAGGGTAGGGGTTAGGGTTAGGGTACACGTTAGGGTTAGGGTAGTTATTAAACCTATCCCACTCTCTAGATACCCCTTAGCACGTCAAGGGATATATTTGGGTGTCCAGCCATGGAGAAGAGTTTAGACACTAGGAGAAGATAAGGAACACACCCATTATCAAGAAATCCCATTAGGATTCTCTTTTTAACCTGTTCCTTAAAACACTAGTGCTTAGGAAATCTATTGGAGGCAGAAGCAGTCAAGGGTAGCTTAGGGTTAGGGTTAGGGTTAGGGTACGGCTTAGGGTACGGGTTCGGGTACGGGTTTGGGTATGGCGTAGGGTATGGGTTAGGGTTACGGATAGGGTTAGTTTGAGGGTTAGGGCTCGGTTTAGGATTCGGGTTAAGGTTAGGGTACGTGTTAGGGTTAGGGTAGGGGTTAGGGTTAGGGTACGCGTTAGGGTAAGGGTAGTTATTAAACCTATCCCACTCTCTAGATACCCTTTAGCACGTCAAGGAATATTATTTGGGGGTCCAGCCATGGAGAAGAGTTTAGACACTAGGAGAAGATAAGGAACACACCCATTATCAAGAAATCACATTACGATTCTCTTTTTAACCTGTTCCTTAAAACACTAGTGCTTAGGAAATCTATTGGAGGCAGAAGCAGTCAAGGGTAGCTTAGGGTTAGGGTTAGGGTTAGGGTTAGGGTTAGTGTTAGGGTACGGGTTCGGGTACGGGTTCGGGTACGGCGTAGGGTATTGGTTAGTGTTAGGGTTAGGGTTTGTTTGAGGGTGAGGGCTCGGTTTAGGGTACGGGTTAGGATTAGGGTACGTGTTAGTGTTAGGGTAGGGGTTAGGGTTAGGGTACGCGTTAGGGTTACGGTAGTTATTAAACCTATCCCACTCTCTAGATACCCCTTAGCACGTCAAGGAATATTATTTGGGGGTCCAGCCATGGAGAAGAGTTTAGACACTAGGAGAAGATAAGGAACACACCCATTATCAAGAAATCACATTAGGATTCTCTTTTTAACCTGTTCCTTAAAACACTAGTGCTTAGGAAATCTATTGGAGGCAGAAGCAGTCAAGGGTAGCTTAGGGTTAGGGTTAGGGTTATTGTTAGGGTAAGGCTTAGGGTACGGGTTCGGGTACGGGTTCGTGTACGGCATAGGGTATGGGTTAGGGTTAGGGTTAGGGTTAGTTTGGGGGTTAGGGCTCGGTTTAGGGTACGGGTTAGGATTAGGGTACGTGTTAGGGTTAGGGTAGGGGTTAGGGTTAGGGTACACGTTAGGATTACTGTAGTTATTAAACCTATCCCACTCTCTATATACCCCTTAGCACGTCAAGGAATATTATTTGGGGGTCCAGCCATGGAGAAGAGTTTAGACACTAGGAGAAGATAAGGAACACACCCATTATCAAGAAATCACATTAGGATTCTCTTTTGAACCTGTTCCTTAAAACACTAGTGCTTAGGAAATCTATTGGAGGCAGAAGCAGTGAAGGGTAGCTTAGGGTTAGGGTTACGGTTAGGGTTAGGGTTAGTGTTAGGGTACGGATTCGGGTACGGGTTCGGGTACGGCGTAGGGTATGGGTTAGGGTTAGGGTTAGGGTTAGTTTGAGGGTTAGGGCTCGGTTTAGGGTACGGGTTAGGATTAGGGTACGTGTTAGGGTTAGGGTAGGGGTTAGGGTTAGGGTACGCGTTAGGGTTAGGGTAGTTATTAAACCTATCCCACTCTCTAGATACCCCTTAGCACGTCAAGGAATATTATTTGGGTGTCCAGCCATGGAGAAGAATTTAGACACTAGGAGAAGATAAGGAACACACCCATTATCCTGAAATCACATTAGGATTCTCTTTTTAACCTGTTCCTTAAAACACTAGTGCTTAGGAAATCTATTGGAGGCAGAAGCAGTCAAGGGTAGCTTAGGGTTAGGGTTAGGGTTAGGGTACGGCTTAGGGTACGGGTTCGGGTACGGATTCGGGTACGGGTTTGGGTATGGCGTAGGATATGGTTTAGGGATAGGGTTAGGGTTAGTTTGAGGGTTAGGGCTCGGTTTAGGGTACGGGTTAGGATTAGGGTACGTGTTAGGGTTAGGGTAGGGGTTAGGGTTAGGGTACGCGTTAGGGTTAGGGTAGTTATTAAACCTATCCCACTCTCTAGATACCCCTTAGCACGTCAAGGGATATTATTTGGGTGTCCAGCCATGGAGAAGAGTTTAGACACTAGGAGAAGATAAGGAACACACCCATTATCAAGAAATCACATTACGATTCTCTTTTTAACCTGTTCCTTAAAACACTAGTGCTTAGGAAATCTATTGGAGGCAGAAGCAGTCAAGGGTAGCTTAGGGTTAGGGTTAGGGTTAGGGTTAGGGTTAGGGTACGGCTTAGGGTACGGGTTCGGGTACGGGTTCGGGTACGGCATAGGGTATGGGTTAGGGTTAGGGTTAGGGTTAGTTTGAGGGTTAGGGCTCGGTTTCGGGTACGGTTTAGGATTAGGGTACGTGTTAGGATTAGGGTAGTGGTTAGGGTTAGGGTACGTGTTAGGGTTAGTGTAGTTATTAAACCTATCCCACTCTCTAGATACCCCTTAGCACGTCAAGGAATATTATTTGGGGTTCCAGCCATGGAGAAGAGTTTAGACACTAGGAGAAGATAAGGAACACACCCATTATCAAGAAATCACATTAGGATTCTCTTTTTAACCTGTTCCTTAAAACACTAGTTTTTAGGAAATCTATTGGAGGCAGAAGCAGTCAAGGGTAGCTTAGGGTTAGGGTTAGGGTTAGGGTACGGCTTAGGGTACGGGTTCGGGTACGGATTCGGGTACGGGTTTGGGTATGGCGTAGGATATGGTTTAGGGATAGGGTTAGGGTTAGTTTGAGGGTTAGGGCTCGGTTTAGGGTACGGGTTAAGATCAGGGTACGTGTTAGGGTTAGGGTAGGGGTTAGGGTTAGGGTACGCGTTAGGGTTAGCGTAGTTATTAAACCTATCCCACTCTCTAGATACCCCTTAGCACGTCAAGGAATATTATTTGGGTGTCCAGCCATGGAGAAGAGTTTAGACACTAGGAGAAGATAAGGAACACACACATTATCAAGAAATCACATTAGGATTCTCTTTTTAACCTGTTCCTTAAAACACTAGTGCTTAGGAAATCTATTGGAGGCAGAAGCAGTCAAGGGTAGCTTAGGGTTAGGGTTAGGGTTAGGGCTAGGGTTAGGGCACGGCTTAGTGCACGGGTTCGGGTACGGGTTCGGGTACGGCATAGGGTATGGGTTACGTTTAGGGTTAGGGTTAGTTTGAGGGTTAGGGCTCGGTTTAGGGTACGGGTTAGGATTAGGGTACGTGTTAGGGTTAGGGTAGGTGTTAGGGTTAGGGTACGCCTTAGGGTTAGGGTAGTTATTAAACCTATCCCACTCTCTAGATACCCCTTAGCACGTCAAGGAATATTATTTGGGGGTCCAGCCATGGAGAAGAGTTTAGACACTAGGAGAAGATAAGGAACACACCCATTATCAAGAAATCACATTAGGATTCTCTTTTTAACCTGTTCCTTAAAACACTAGTGCTTAGGAAATCTATTGAAGGCAGAAGCAGTCAAGGGTAGCTTAGGGTTAGGGTTAGGGTTAGGGTACGGCTTAGGGTACGGGTTCGGGTACGGGTTCGGGTACGGGTTTGGGTATGGCGTAGGATAGGGGTTAGGGTTAGGGTTAGGGTTAGTTTGAGGGTTAGGGCTCGGTTTAGGGTACGGGTTAGGATTAGGGTACGTGTTAGGGTTAGGGTAGGGGTTAGGGTTAGGGTACGCGTTAGGGTTAGGGTAGTTATTAAACCTATCCCACTCTCTAGATACCCCTTAGCACGTCAAGGGATATTATTTGGGTGTCCAGCCATGGAGAAGAGTTTAGACACTAGGAGAAGATAAGGAACACACCCATTATCAAGAAATCCCATTAGGATTCTCTTTTTAACCTGTTCCTTAAAACACTAGTGCTTAGGAAATCTATTGGAGGCAGAAGCAGTCAAGGGTAGCTTAGGGTTAGGGTTAGGGTTAGGGTACGGCTTAGGGTACGGGTTCGGGTACGGGTTTGGGTATGGCGTAGGGTATGGGTTAGGGTTACGGATAGGGTTAGTTTGAGGGTTAAAGCTCGGTTTAGGATTCGGGTTAAGGTTAGGGTACGTGTTAGGGTTAGGGTAGGGGTTAGGGTTAGGGTACGCGTTAGGGTAAGGGTAGTTATTAAACCTATCCCACTCTCTAGATACCCTTTAGCACGTCAAGGAATATTATTTGGGGGTCCAGCCATGGAGAAGAGTTTAGACACTAGGAGAAGATAAGGAACACACCCATTATCAAGAAATCACATTACGATTCTCTTTTTAACCTGTTCCTTAAAACACTAGTGCTTAGGAAATCTATTGGAGGCAGAAGCAGTCAAGGGTAGCTTAGGGTTAGGGTTAGGGTTAGGGTTAGGGTTAGTGTTAGGGTACGGGTTCGGGTACGGGTTCGGGTACGGCGTAGGGTATTGGTTAGGGTTAGGGTTAGGGTTAGTTTGAGGGTGAGGGCTCGGTTTAGGGTACGGGTTAGGATTAGGGTACGTGTTAGGGTAGGGGTTAGGGTTAGGGTACGCGTTAGGGTTACGGTAGTTATTAAACCTATCCCACTCTCTAGATACCCCTTAGCACGTCAAGGAATATTATTTGGGGGTCCAGCCATGGAGAAGAGTTTAGACACTAGGAGAAGATAAGGAACACACCCATTATCAAGAAATCACATTAGGATTCTCTTTTTAACCTGTTCCTTAAAACACTAGTGCTTAGGAAATCTATTGGAGGCAGAAGCAGTCAAGGGTAGCTTAGGGTTAGGGTTAGGGTTATTGTTAGGGTAAGGCTTAGGGTACGGGTTCGGGTACGGGTTCTGGTACGGCATAGGGTATGGGTTAGGGTTAGGGTTAGGGTTAGTTTGGGGGTTAGGGCTCGGTTTAGGGTACGGGTTAGGATTAGGGTACGTGTTAGGGTTAGGGTAGGGGTTAGGGTTAGGGTACACGTTAGGATTACTGTAGTTATTAAACCTATCCCACTCTCTATATACCCCTTAGCACGTCAAGGAATATTATTTGGGGGTCCAGCCATGGAGAAGATTTTAGACACTAGGAGAAGATAAGGAACACACCCATTATCAAGAAATCACATTAGGATTCTCTTTTGAACCTGTTCCTTAAAACACTAGTGCTTAGGAAATCTATTGGAGGCAGAAGCAGTGAAGGGTAGCTTAGGGTTAGGGTTACGGTTAGGGTTAGGGTTAGTGTTAGGGTACGGATTCGGGTACGGGTTCGGGTACGGCGTAGGGTATGGGTTAGGGTTAGGGTTAGGGTTAGTTTGAGGGTTAGGGCTCGGTTTAGGGTACGGGTTAGGATTAGGGTACGTGTTAGGGTTAGGGTAGTGGTTAGGGTTAGGGTACGCGTTAGGGTTAGGGTAGTTATTAAACCTATCCCACTCTCTAGATACCCCTTAGCACGTCAAGGAATATTATTTGGGTGTCCAGCCATGGAGAAGAATTTAGACACTAGGAGAAGATAAGGAACACACCCATTATCCTGAAATCACATTAGGATTCTCTTTTTAACCTGTTCCTTAAAACACTAGTGCTTAGGAAATCTATTGGAGGCAGAAGCAGTCAAGGGTAGCTTAGGGTTAGGGTTAGGGTTAGGGTACGGCTTAGGGTACGGGTTCGGGTACGGATTCGGGTACGGGTTTGGGTATGGCGTAGGATATGGTTTAGGGATAGGGTTAGGGTTAGTTTGAGGGTTAGGGCTCGGTTTAGGGTACGGGTTAAGATCAGGGTACGTGTTAGGGTTAGGGTAGGGGTTAGGGTTAGGGTACGCGTTAGGGTTAGCGTAGTTATTAAACCTATCCCACTCTCTAGATACCCCTTAGCACGTCAAGGAATATTATTTGGGTGTCCAGCCATGGAGAAGAGTTTAGACACTAGGAGAAGATAAGGAACACACACATTATCAAGAAATCACATTAGGATTCTCTTTTTAACCTGTTCCTTAAAACACTAGTGCTTAGGAAATCTATTGGAGGCAGAAGCAGTCAAGGGTAGCTTAGGGTTAGGGTTAGGGTTAGGGCTAGGGTTAGGGCACGGCTTAGTGCACGGGTTCGGGTACGGGTTCGGGTACGGCATAGGGTATGGGTTACGTTTAGGGTTAGGGTTAGTTTGAGGGTTAGGGCTCGGTTTAGGGTACGGGTTAGGATTAGGGTACGTGTTAGGGTTAGGGTAGGTGTTAGGGTTAGGGTACGCCTTAGGGTTAGGGTAGTTATTAAACCTATCCCACTCTCTAGATACCCCTTAGCACGTCAAGGAATATTATTTGGGGGTCCAGCCATGGAGAAGAGTTTAGACACTAGGAGAAGATAAGGAACACACCCATTATCAAGAAATCACATTAGGATTCTCTTTTTAACCTGTTCCTTAAAACACTAGTGCTTAGGAAATCTATTGGAGGCAGAAGCAGTGAAGGGTAGCTTAGGGTTAGGGTTACGGTTAGGGTTAGGGTTAGTGTTAGGGTACGGATTCGGATACGGGTTCGGGTACGGTGTAGGGTATGGGTTAGGGTTAGGGTTAGGGTTAGTTTGAGGGTTAGGGCTCGGTTTAGGTTACGGGTTAGGATTAGGGTACGTGTTAGGGTTAGGGTAGGGGTTAGGGTTAGGGTACGCGTTAGGGTTACGGTAGTTATTAAACCTATCCCACTCTCTAGATACCCCTTAGCACGTCAAGGAATATTATTTGGGGGTCCAGCCATGGAGAAGAGTTTAGACACTAGGAGAAGATAAGGAACACACCCATTATCAAGAAATCACATTAGGATTCTCTTTTTAACCTGTTCCTTAAAACACTAGTGCTTAGGAAATCTATTGGAGGCAGAAGCAGTCAAGGGTAGCTTAGGGTTAGGGTTAGGGTTATTGTTAGGGTAAGGCTTAGGGTACGGGTTCGGGTACGGGTTCGGGTACGGCATAGGGTATGGGTTAGGGTTAGGGTTAGGGTTAGTTTGGGGGTTAGGGCTCGGTTTAGGGTACGGGTTAGGATTAGGGTACGTGTTAGGGTTAGGGTAGGGGTTAGGGTTAGGGTACGCGTTAGGATTACTGTAGTTATTAAACCTATCCCACTCTCTAGATACCCCTTAGCACGTCAAGGAATATTATTTGGGGGTCCAGCCATGGAGAAGAGTTTAGACACTAGGAGAAGATAAGGAACACACCCATTATCAAGAAATCACATTAGGATTCTCTTTTTAACCTGTTCCTTAAAACACTAGTGCTTAGGAAATCTATTGGAGGCAGAAGCAGTCAAGGGTAGCTTAGGGTTAGGTTTAGGGTTAGGGTACGGCTTAGGGTACGGCTTCGGGTACGGGTTTGGGTACGGGTTTGGGTATGGCGTAGGATAGGGGTTAGGGTTAGTGTTAGGGTTAGTTTGAGGGTTAGGGCTCGGTTTAGGGTACGGGTTAGGATTAGGGTACGTGTTAGTGTTAGGGTAGGCGTTAGGGTTAGGGTAGTTATTGAACCTATCCCACACTCTAGATACCCCTTAGCACGTCAAGGAATATTATTTGGGTGTCCAGCCATGGAGAAGAGTTTAGACACTAGGAGAAGATAAGGAACACACCCATTATCAAGAAATCACATTAGGATTCTCTTTTTAACCTGTTCCTTAAAACACTAGTGCTTAGGAAATCTATTGGAGGCAGAAGCAGTCAAGGGTAGCTTAGGGTTAGGGTTAGGGTTAGGGTTAGGGTTAGTGTTAGGGTACGGGTTCGGGTACGGGTTCGGGTACGGCGTAGGGTATGGGTTAGGGTTAGGGTTAGGGTTAGTTTGAGGGTTAGGGCTCGGTTTAGGGTTTGGGTTAAGATTAGGGTACGTGTTAGGGTTAGGGTAGGGGTTAGGGTTAGGGTACGCGTTAGGGTTAGGGTAGTTATTAAACCTATCCCACTCTCTAGATACCCTTTAGCACGTCAAGGAATATTATTTGGGGGTCCAGCCATGGAGAAGAGTTTAGACACTAGGAGAAGGTAAGGAACACACCCATTATCCTGAAATCACATTAGGATTCTCTTTTTAACCTGTTCCTTAATACACTACTGCTTAGGAAATCTATTAGAGGCAGAAGCAGTGAAGGGTAGCTTAGGGTTAGGGTTAGGGTTAGGTTTAGGGTTAGGGTTAGGATACGGCGTAGGGAACGGGTTCGGGTACGGGTTCGGGTATGGAGTAGGGTATGGGTTAGGGTTAGGGTTAGGGTTAGTTTGAGGGATAGGGCTCGGTTTAGGGTACGGGTTAGGATTAGTGTACGTGTTAGGGTTAGGGTAGTGGTTAGGGTTAGGGTACGCGTTAGGGTTAGGGTAGTTATTAAACCTATCCCACTCTCTAGATACCCCTTAGCACGTCAAGGAATATTATTTGGGGGTCCAGCCATGGAGAAGAGATTAGACACTAGGAGAAGATAAGGAACACACCCATTATCAAGATATCACTTTACGATTCTCTTTTTAACCTGTTCCTTAAAACACTAGTGCTTAGGAAATCTATTGGAGGCAGAAGCAGTCAAGGGTAGCTTAGGGTTAGGGTTAGGGTTAGGGTTAGGGTTATTGTTAGGGTAAGGCTTAGAGTACGGGTTCGGGTACGGGTTCAGGTACGGCGTAGGGTATGGTTTAGGGTTAGGGTTAGGGTTAGTTTGAGGGTTAGGGCTCGGTTTAGGGTACGGGATAGGATTAGGGTACGTGTTAGGTTTAGGGTAGGTGTTAGGGTTAGGGTACGCGTTAGGGTTAGGGTAGTTATTAAACCTATCCCACTCTCTAGATACCCCTTAGCACGTCAAGGAATATTATTTGGGGGTCCAGCCATGGAGAAGAGTTTAGACACTAGGAGAAGATAAGGAACACACCCATTATCCTGAAATCACATTAGGATTCTCTTTTTAACCTGTTCCTTAAAACACTATTGCTTAGGAAATCTATTGGAGGCAGAAGCAGTCAAGGGTAGCTTAGGGTTAGGGTTAGGGTTAGGGTTAGGGTTAGTGTTAGGGTACGGGTTCCGGTACGGGTTCGGGTACGGCGTTGGGTTAGGGTTAGGGTTAGGGTTAGGGTTAGTTTGAGGGTTAGGGCTCGGTTTCGGGTACGGTTTAGGATTAGGGTACGTGTTAGGATTAGGGTAGTGGTTAGGGTTAGGGTACGTGTTAGGGTTAGTGTAGTTATTAAACCTATCCCACTCTCTAGATACCCCTTAGCACGTCAAGGAATATTATTTGGGGTTCCAGCCATGGAGAAGAGTTTAGACACTAGGAGAAGATAAGGAACACACCCATTATCAAGAAATCACATTAGGATTCTCTTTTTAACCTGTTCCTTAAAACACTAGTGTTTAGGAAATCTATTGGAGGCAGAAGCAGTCAAGGGTAGCTTAGGGTTAGGGTTAGGGTTAGGGTACGGCTTAGGGTACGGGTTCGGGTACGGATTCGGGTACGGGTTTGGGTATGGCGTAGGATATGGTTTAGGGATAGGGTTAGGGTTAGTTTGAGGGTTAGGGCTCGGTTTAGGGTACGGGTTAAGATCAGGGTACGTGTTAGGGTTAGGGTAGGGGTTAGGGTTAGCGTAGTTATTAAACCTATCCCACTCTCTAGATACCCCTTAGCACGTCAAGGAATATTATTTGGGTGTCCAGCCATGGAGAAGAGTTTAGACACTAGGAGAAGATAAGGAACACACACATTATCAAGAAATCACATTAGGATTCTCTTTTTAACCTGTTCCTTAAAACACTAGTGCTTAGGAAATCTATTGGAGGCAGAAGCAGTCAAGGGTAGCTTAGGGTTAGGGTTAGGGTTAGGGCTAGGGTTAGGGCACGGCTTAGTGCACGGGTTCGGGTACGGGTTCGGGTACGGCATAGGGTATGGGTTACGTTTAGGGTTAGGGCTCGGTTTAGGGTACGGGTTAGGATTAGGGTACGTGTTAGGGTTAGGGTAGGTGTTAGGGTTAGGGTACGCCTTAGGGTTAGGGTAGTTATTAAACCTATCCCACTCTCTAGATACCCCTTAGCACGTCAAGGAATATTATTTGGGGGTCCAGCCATGGAGAAGAGTTTAGACACTAGGAGAAGATAAGGAACACACCCATTATCAAGAAATCACATTAGGATTCTCTTTTTAACCTGTTCCTTAAAACACTAGTGCTTAGGAAATCTATTGGAGGCAGAAGCAGTGAAGGGTAGCTTAGGGTTAGGGTTACGGTTAGGGTTAGGTTTAGTGTTAGGGTACGGATTCGGATACGGGTTCGGGTACGGCGTAGGGTATGGGTTAGGGTTAGGGTTAGGGTTAGTTTGAGGGTTAGGGCTCGGTTTAGGTTACGGGTTAGGATTAGGGTACGTGTTAGGGTTAGGGTAGTGGTTAGGGTTAGGGTACGCGTTAGGGTTACGGTAGTTATTAAACCTATCCCACTCTCTAGATACCCCTTAGCACGTCAAGGAATATTATTTGGGGGTCCAGCCATGGAGAAGAGTTTAGACACTAGGAGAAGATAAGGAACACACCCATTATCAAGAAATCACATTAGGATTCTCTTTTTAACCTGTTCCTTAAAACACTAGTGCTTAGGAAATCTATTGGAGGCAGAAGCAGTCAAGGGTAGCTTAGGGTTAGGGTTAGGGTTATTGTTAGGGTAAGGCTTAGGGTACGGGTTCGGGTACGGGTTCGGGTACGGCATAGGGTATGGGTTAGGGTTAGGGTTAGGGTTAGTTTGGGGGTTAGGGCTCGGTTTAGGGTACGGGTTAGGATTAGGGTACGTGTTAGGGTTAGGGTAGGGGTTAGGGTTAGGGTACGCGTTAGGATTACTGTAGTTATTAAAACTATCCCACTCTCTAGATACCCCTTAGCACGTCAAGGAATATTATTTGGGGGTCCAGCCATGGAGAAGAGTTTAGACACTAGGAGAAGATAAGGAACACACCCATTATCAAGAAATCACATTAGGATTCTCTTTTTAACCTGTTCCTTAAAACACTAGTGCTTAGGAAATCTATTGAAGGCAGAAGCAGTCAAGGGTAGCTTAGGGTTAGGGTACGGCTTAGGGTACGGGTTCGGGTACGGGTTCGGGTACGGGTTTGGGTATGGCGTAGGATAGGGGTTAGGGTTAGGGTTAGGGTTAGTTTGAGGGTTAGGGCTCGGTTTAGGGTACGGGTTAGGATTAGGGTACGTGTTAGGGTTAGGGTAGGGGTTAGGGTTAGGGTACGCGTTAGGGTTAGGGTAGTTATTAAACCTATCCCACTCTCTAGATACCCCTTAGCACGTCAAGGGATATTATTTGGGTGTCCAGCCATGGAGAAGAGTTTAGACACTAGGAGAAGATAAGGAACACACCCATTATCAAGAAATCCCATTAGGATTCTCTTTTTAACCTGTTCCTTAAAACACTAGTGCTTAGGAAATCTATTGGAGGCAGAAGCAGTCAAGGGTAGCTTAGGGTTAGGGTTAGGGTTAGGGTACGGCTTAGGGTACGGGTTCGGGTACGGGTTTGGGTATGGCGTAGGGTATGGGTTAGGGTTAGGGATAGGGTTAGTTTGAGGGTTAGGGCTCGGTTTAGGGTTCGGGTTAAGGTTAGGGTACGTGTTAGGGTTAGGGTAGGGGTTAGGGTTAGGGTACGCGTTAGGGTAAGGGTAGTTATTAAACCTATCCCACTCTCTAGATACCCTTTAGCACGTCAAGGAATATTATTTGGGGGTCCAGCCATGGAGAAGAGTTTAGACACTAGGAGAAGATAAGGAACACACCCATTATCAAGAAATCACATTACGATTCTCTTTTTAACCTGTTCCTTAAAACACTAGTGCTTAGGAAATCTATTGGAGGCAGAAGCAGTCAAGGGTAGCTTAGGGTTAGGGTTAGGGTTAGGGTTAGGGTTAGTGTTAGGGTACGGGTTCGGGTACGGGTTCGGGTACGGCGTAGGGTATTGGTTAGGGTTAGGGTTAGGGTTAGTTTGAGGGTGAGGGCTCGGTTTAGGGTACGGGTTAGGATTAGGGTACGTGTTAGTGTTAGGGTAGGGGTTAGGGTTAGGGTACGCGTTAGGGTTACGGTAGTTATTAAACCTATCCCACTCTCTAGATACCCCTTAGCACGTCAAGGAATATTATTTGGGGGTCCAGCCATGGAGAAGAGTTTAGACACTAGGAGAAGATAAGGAACACACCCATTACCAAGAAATCACATTAGGATTCTCTTTTTAACCTGTTCCTTAAAACACTAGTGCTTAGGAAATCTATTGGAGGCAGAAGCAGTCAAGGGTAGCTTAGGGTTAGGGTTAGGGTTAGGGTTAGGGTTATTGTTAGGGTAAGGCTTAGAGTACGGGTTCGGGTACGGGTTCGGGTACGGCGTAGGTTATGGGTTAGGGTTAGGGTTAGGGTTAGTTTGAGGGTTAGGGCTCGGTTTAGGGTACGGGTTAGGATTAGGGTACGTGTTAGGTTTAGGGTAGGTGTTAGGGTTAGGGTACGCGTTAGGGTTAGGGTAGTTATTAAACCTATCCCACTCTCTAGATACCCCTTAGCACGTCAAGGAATATTATTTGGGGGTCCAGCCATGGAGAAGAATTTAGACACTAGGAGAAGATAAGGAACACACCCATTATCAAGAAATCACATTAGGATTCTCTTTTTAACCTGTTCCTTAAAACACTAGTGCTTAGGAAATCTATTGGAGGCAGAAGCAGTCAAGGGTAGCTTAGGGTTAGGGTTAGGGTTATTGTTAGGGTAAGGCTTAGGGTACGGGTTCGGGTACGGGTTCGGGTACGGCATAGGGTATGGGTTAGGGTTAGGGTTAGGGTTAGTTTGGGGGTTAGGGCTCGGTTTAGGGTACGGGTTAGGATTAGGGTACGTGTTAGGGTTAGGGTAGGGGTTAGGGTTAGGGTACACGTTAGGATTACTGTAGTTATTAAACCTATCCCACTCTCTATATACCCCTTAGCACGTCAAGGAATATTATTTGGGGGTCCAGCCATGGAGAAGATTTTAGACACTAGGAGAAGATAAGGAACACACCCATTATCAAGAAATCACATTAGGATTCTCTTTTGAACCTGTTCCTTAAAACACTAGTGCTTAGGAAATCTATTGGAGGCAGAAGCAGTGAAGGGTAGCTTAGGGTTAGGGTTACGGTTAGGGTTAGGGTTAGTGTTAGGGTACGGATTCGGGTACGGGTTCGGGTACGGCGTAGGGTATGGTTTAGGGTTAGGGTTAGGGTTAGTTTGAGGGTTAGGGCTCGGTTTAGGGTACGGGTTAGGATTAGGGTACGTGTTAGGGTTAGGGTAGGGGTTAGGGTTAGGGTACGCGTTAGGGTTAGGGTAGTTATTAAACCTATCCCACTCTCTAGATACCCCTTAGCACGTCAAGGAATATTATTTGGGTGTCCAGCCATGGAGAAGAATTTAGACACTAGGAGAAGATAAGGAACACACCCATTATCCTGAAATCACATTAGGATTCTCTTTTTAACCTGTTCCTTAAAACACTAGTGCTTAGGAAATCTATTGGAGGCAGAAGCAGTCAAGGGTAGCTTAGGGTTAGGGTTAGGGTTAGGGTTAGGGTTAGTGTTAGGGTACGGGTTCGGGTACGGGTTCGGGTACGGCGTAGGGTATGGGTTAGGGTTAGGGTTAGGGTTAGTTTGAGGGTTAGGGCTCGGTTTAGGGTACGGGTTAGGATTAGGGTACGTGTTAGTGTTAGGGTAGGGGTTAGGGTTAGGGTACGCGTTAGGGTTAGGGTAGTTATTAAACCTATCCCACTCTCTAGATACCGTTTAGCACGTCAAGGAATATTATTTGGGGGTCCAGCCATGGAGAAGAGTTTAGACACTAGGAGAAGATAAGGAACACACCCATTATCCTGAAATCACATTAGGATTCTCTTTTTAACCTGTTCCTTAATACACTAGTGCTTAGGAAATCTATTAGAGGCAGAAGCAGTGAAGGGTAGCTTAGGGTTAGGGTTAGGGTTAGGTGTAGGGTTAGGGTACGGCGTAGGGAACGGGTTCGGGTACGGGTTCGGGTACGGCGTAGGGTATGGGTTAGGGTTATGGTTAGGGTTAGTTTGAGGGTTAGGGCTCGGTTTAGGGTACGGGTTAGGATTAGGGTACGTGTTAGGTTTAGGGTAGGTGTTAGGGTTAGGGTACGCGTTAGGGTTAGGGTAGTTATTAAACCTATCCCACTCTCTAGATACCCCTTAGCACGTCAAGGAATATTATTTGGGGGTCCAGCCATGGAGAAGAATTTAGACACTAGGAGAAGATAAGGAACACACCCATTATCCTGAAATCACATTAGGATTCTCTTTTTAACCTGTTCCTTAATACACTAGTGCTTAGGAAATCTATTAGAGGCAGAAGCAGTGAAGGGTAGCTTAGGGTTAGGGTTAGGGTTAGGTGTAGGGTTAGGGTTAGGGTACGGCGTAGGGAACGGGTTCGGGTACGGGTTCGGGTACGGCGTAGGGTATGGGTTAGGGTTATGGTTAGGGTTAGTTTGAGGGTTAGGGCTCGGTTTAGGGTACGGGTTAGGATTAGGGTACGTGTTAGGTTTAGGGTAGGTGTTAGGGTTAGGGTACGCGTTAGGGTTAGGGTAGTTATTAAACCTATCCCACTCTCTAGATACCCCTTAGCACGTCAAGGAATATTATTTGGGGGTCCAGCCATGGAGAAGAGTTTAGACACTAGGAGAAGATAAGGAACACACCCATTATCCTGAAATCACATTAGGATTCTCTTTTTAACCTGTTCCTTAAAACACTAGTGCTTAGGAAATCTATTGGAGGCAGAAGCAGTCAAGGGTAGCTTAGGGTTAGGGTTAGGGTTAGGGTTAGGGTTAGTGTTAGGGTACGGGTTCCGGTACGGGTTCCGGTACGGGTTCGGGTACGGCGTTGGGTATGGGTTAGGGTTAGGGTTAGGGTTAGTTTGAGGGTTAGGGCTCGGTTTAGAGGTACGGGTTAGGATTAGGGTACGTGTTAGGGTTAGGGTAGGGGTTAGGGTTAGGGTACGCGTTAGGGTTAGGGTAGTTATTAAACCTATCCCACTCTCTAGATACCCCTTAGCAGGTCAAGGAATATTATTTGGGGGTCCAGCCATGGAGAAGAGTTTAGACAATAGGAGAAGATAAGGAACACACCCATTATCAAGAAATCACATTAGGATTCTCTTTTTAACCTGTTCCTTAAAACACTAGTGCTTAGGAAATCTATTGGAGGCAGAAGCAGTCAAGGGTAGCTTAGGGTTAGGGTTAGGGTTATTGTTAGGGTAAGGCTTAGGGTACGGGTTCGGGTACGGGTTCGGGTACGGCATAGGGTATGGGTTAGGGTTAGGGTTAGGGTTAGTTTGAGGGTTAGGGCTCGGTTTAGGGTACGGGTTAGGATTAGTGTACGTGTTAGGGTTAGGGTAGGGGTTAGGGTTAGGGTACGCGTTAGGATTACTGTAGTTATTAAACCTATCCCACTCTCTAGATACCACTTAGCACGTCAAGGAATATTATTTGGGGGTCCAGCCATGGAGAAGAGTTTAGACACTAGGAGAAGATAAGGAACACACCCATTATCAAGAAATCACATTAGGATTCTCTTTTTAACCTGTTCCTTAAAACACTAGTGCTTAGGAAATCTATTGAAGGCAGAAGCAGTCAAGGGTAGCTTAGGGTTAGGTTTAGGGTTAGGGTACGGCTTAGGGTACGGCTTCGGGTACGGGTTCGGGTACGGGTTTGGGTATGGCGTAGGATAGGGGTTAGGGTTAGGGTTAGGGTTAGTTTGAGGGTTAGGGCTCGGTTTAGGGTACGGGTTAGGATTAGGGTACGTGTTAGTGTTAGGGTACGCGTTAGGGTTAGGGTAGTTATTGAAACTATCCCACTCTCTAGATACCCCTTAGCACGTCAAGGAATATTATTTGGGTGTCCAGCCATGGAGAAGAGTTTAGACACTAGGAGAAGATAAGGAACACACCCATTATCAAGAAATCACATTAGGATTCTCTTTTTAACCTGTTCCTTAAAACACTAGTGCTTAGGAAATCTATTGGAGGCAGAAGCAGTCAAGGGTAGCTTAGGGTTAGGGTTAGGGTTAGGGTTAGGGTTAGTATTAGGGTACGGGTTCGGGTACGGCGTAGGGTATGGGTTAGGGTTAGGGTTAGGGTTAGTTTGAGGGTTAGGGCTCGGTTTAGGGTACGGGTTAGGATTAGGGTACGTGTTAGTGTTAGGGTAGGGGTTAGGGTTAGGGTACGCGTTAGGGTTACGGTAGTTATTAAACCTATCCCACTCTCTAGATACCCCTTAGCACGTCAAGGAATATTATTTGGGGGTCCAGCCATGGAGAAGAGTTTAGACACTAGGAGAAGATAAGGAACACACCCATTATCAAGAAATCACATTAGGATTCTCTTTTTAACCTGTTCCTTAAAACACTAGTGCTTAGGAAATCTATTGGAGGCAGAAGCAGTCAAGGGTAGCTTAGGGTTAGGGTTAGGGTTAGGGTACGGCTTAGGGTACGGGTTCGGGTACGGGTTCGGGTACGGAGTAGGGTATGGAGTAGGGTATGGGTTAGGGTTAGGGTTAGGGTTAGTTTGAGGGTTAGGGCTCGGTTTAGGGTACGGGTTAGGATTAGTGTACGTGTTAGGGTTAGGGTAGTGGTTAGGGTTAGGGTACGCGTTAGGGTTAGGGTAGTTATTAAACCTATCCCACTCTCTAGATACCCCTTAGCACGTCAAGGAATATTATTTGGGGGTCCAGCTATGGAGAAGAGTTTAGACACTAGGAGAAGATAAGGAACACACCCATTATCAAGAAATCACATTACGATTCTCTTTTTAACCTGTTCCTTAAAACACTAGTGCTTAGGAAATCTATTGGAGGCAGAAGCAGTCAAGGGTAGCTTAGGGTTAGGGTTAGGGTTAGGGTTAGGGTTATTGTTAGGGTAAGGTTTAGAGTACGGGTTCGGGTACGGGTTCAGGTACGGCGTAGGGTATGGGTTAGGGTTAGGGTTAGGGTTAGTTTGAGGGTTAGGGCTCGGTTTAGGGTACGGGATAGGATTAGGGTACGTGTTAGTTTTAGGGTAGGTGTTAGGGTTAGGGTACGCGTTAGGGTTAGGGTAGTTATTAAACCTATCCCACTCTCTAGATACCCCTTAGCACGTCAAGGAATATTATTTGGGGGTCCAGCCATGGAGAAGAGTTTAGACACTAGGAGAAGATAAGGAACACACCCATTATCCTGAAATCACATTAGGATTCTCTTTTTAACCTGTTCCTTAAAACACTAGTGCTTAGGAAAACTATTGGAGGCAGAAGCAGTCAAGGGTAGCTTAGGGTTAGGGTTAGGGTTAGGGTTAGGGTTAGTGTTAGGGTACGGGTTCCGGTACGGGTTCGGGTACGGCGTTGGGTATGGGTTAGGGTTAGGGTTAGGGTTAGTTTGAGGGTTAGGGCTCGGTTTTGGGTACGGGTTAGGATAAGGGTACGTGTTAGGGTTAGGGTAGGGGTTAGGGTTAGGGTACGCGTTAGGGTTAGGGTAGTTATTAAACCTATCCCACTCTCTAGATACCCCTTAGCACGTCAAGGAATATTATTTGGGGGTCCAGCCATGGAGAAGAGTTTAGACACTAGGAGAAGATAAGGAACACACCCATTATCAAGAAATCACATTAGGATTCTCTTTTTAACCTGTTCCTTAAAACACTAGTGCTTAGGAAATCTATTGGAGGCAGAAGCAGTCAAGGGTAGCTTAGGGTTAGGGTTAGGGTTAGTGTTAGGGTACGGCTTAGGGTACGGGTTCGGGTACGGGTTCGGGTACGGCGTAGGGTATGGGTTAGGGTTAGGGTTAGGGTTAGTTTGAGGGTTAGGGTTCGGTTTTGGGTACGGGTTAGGTTTAGGGTACGTGTTAGGGTTAGTGTAGGGGTTAGGGTTAGGGTACGCGTTAGGGTTACGGTAGTTATTAAACCTATCCCACTCTCTAGATACCCCTTAGCACGTCAAGGAATATTATTTGGGGTTCCAGCCATGGAGAAGAGTTTAGACACTAGGAGAAGATAAGGAACACACCCATTATCAAGAAATCACATTAGGATTCTCTTTTTAACCTGTTCCTTAAAACACTAGTGCTTAGGAAATCTATTGGAGGCAGAAGCAGTCAAGGGTAGCTTAGGGTTAGGGTTAGGGTTAGGGTACGGCTTAGGGTACGGGTTCGGGTACGGATTCGGGTACGGGTTTGGGTATGGCGTAGGATATGGTTTAGGGATAGGGTTAGGGTTAGTTTGAGGGTTAGGGCTCGGTTTAGGGTACGGGTTAAGATCAGGGTACGTGTTAGGGTTAGGGTAGGGGTTAGGGTTAGGGTACGCGTTAGGGTTAGGGTAGTTATTAAACCTATCCCACTCTCTAGATACCCCTTAGCACGTCAAGGAATATTATTTGGGTGTCCAGCCATGGAGAAGAGTTTAGACACTAGGAGAAGATAAGGAACACACACATTATCAAGAAATCACATTAGGATTCTCTTTTTAACCTGTTCCTTATAACACTAGTGCTTAGGAAATCTATTGGAGGCAGAAGCAGTGAAGGGTAGCTTAGGGTTAGGGTTACGGTTAGGGTTAGGGTTAGTGTTAGGGTACGGATTCGGGTACGGGTTCGGGTACGGCGTAGGGTATGGGTTAGGGTTAGGGTTAGGGTTAGTTTGAGGGTTAGGGCTCGGTTTAGGGTACGGGTTAGGATTAGGGTACGTGTTAGGGTTAGGGTAGTGGTTAGGGTTAGGGTACGCGTTAGGGTTACGGTAGTTATTAAACCTATCCCACTCTCTAGATACCCCTTAGCACGTCAAGGAATATTATTTGGGGGTCCAGCCATGGAGAAGAGTTTAGACACTAGGAGAAGATAAGGAACACACCCATTATCAAGAAATCACATTAGGATTCTCTTTTTAACCTGTTCCTTAAAACACTAGTGCTTAGGAAATCTATTGGAGGCAGAAGCAGTCAAGGGTAGCTTAGGGTTAGGGTTAGGGTTATTGTTAGGGTAAGGCTTAGGGTACGGGTTCGGGTACGGGTTCGGGTACGGCATAGGGTATGGGTTAGGGTTAGGGTTAGGGTTAGTTTGGGGGTTAGGGCTCGGTTTAGGGTACGGGTTAGGATTAGGGTACGTGTTAGGGTTAGGGTAGGGGTTAGGGTTAGGGTACACGTTAGGATTACTGTAGTTATTAAACCTATCCCACTCTCTATATACCCCTTAGCACGTCAAGGAATATTATTTGGGGGTCCAGCCATGGAGAAGATTTTAGACACTAGGAGAAGATAAGGAACACACCCATTATCCTGAAATCACATTAGGATTCTCTTTTTAACCTGTTCCTTAAAACACTAGTGCTTAGGAAATCTATTGGAGGCAGAAGCAGTCAAGGGTAGCTTAGGGTTAGGGTTAGGGTTAGGGTTAGGGTTAGTGTTAGGGTACGGGTTCCGGTACGGGTTCCGGTACGGGTTCGGGTACGGCGTTGGGTATGGGTTAGGGTTAGGGTTAGGGTTAGTTTGAGGGTTAGGGCTCGGTTTAGAGGTACGGGTTAGGATTAGGGTACGTGTTAGGGTTAGGGTAGGGGTTAGGGTTAGGGTACGCGTTAGGGTTAGGGTAGTTATTAAACCTATCCCACTCTCTAGATACCCCTTAGCAGGTCAAGGAATATTATTTGGGGGTCCAGCCATGGAGAAGAGTTTAGACAATAGGAGAAGATAAGGAACACACCCATTATCAAGAAATCACATTAGGATTCTCTTTTTAACCTGTTCCTTAAAACACTAGTGCTTAGGAAATCTATTGGAGGCAGAAGCAGTCAAGGGTAGCTTAGGGTTAGGGTTAGGGTTATTGTTAGGGTAAGGCTTAGGGTACGGGTTCGGGTACGGGTTCGGGTACGGCATAGGGTATGGGTTAGGGTTAGGGTTAGGGTTAGTTTGAGGGTTAGGGCTCGGTTTAGGGTACGGGTTAGGATTAGTGTACGTGTTAGGGTTAGGGTAGGGGTTAGGGTTAGGGTACGCGTTAGGATTACTGTAGTTATTAAACCTATCCCACTCTCTAGATACCACTTAGCACGTCAAGGAATATTATTTGGGGGTCCAGCCATGGAGAAGAGTTTAGACACTAGGAGAAGATAAGGAACACACCCATTATCAAGAAATCACATTAGGATTCTCTTTTTAACCTGTTCCTTAAAACACTAGTGCTTAGGAAATCTATTGAAGGCAGAAGCAGTCAAGGGTAGCTTAGGGTTAGGTTTAGGGTTAGGGTACGGCTTAGGGTACGGCTTCGGGTACGGGTTCGGGTACGGGTTTGGGTATGGCGTAGGATAGGGGTTAGGGTTAGGGTTAGGGTTAGTTTGAGGGTTAGGGCTCGGTTTAGGGTACGGGTTAGGATTAGGGTACGTGTTAGTGTTAGGGTACGCGTTAGGGTTAGGGTAGTTATTGAAACTATCCCACTCTCTAGATACCCCTTAGCACGTCAAGGAATATTATTTGGGTGTCCAGCCATGGAGAAGAGTTTAGACACTAGGAGAAGATAAGGAACACACCCATTATCAAGAAATCACATTAGGATTCTCTTTTTAACCTGTTCCTTAAAACACTAGTGCTTAGGAAATCTATTGGAGGCAGAAGCAGTCAAGGGTAGCTTAGGGTTAGGGTTAGGGTTAGGGTTAGGGTTAGTATTAGGGTACGGGTTCGGGTACGGCGTAGGGTATGGGTTAGGGTTAGGGTTAGGGTTAGTTTGAGGGTTAGGGCTCGGTTTAGGGTACGGGTTAGGATTAGGGTACGTGTTAGTGTTAGGGTAGGGGTTAGGGTTAGGGTACGCGTTAGGGTTACGGTAGTTATTAAACCTATCCCACTCTCTAGATACCCCTTAGCACGTCAAGGAATATTATTTGGGGGTCCAGCCATGGAGAAGAGTTTAGACACTAGGAGAAGATAAGGAACACACCCATTATCAAGAAATCACATTAGGATTCTCTTTTTAACCTGTTCCTTAAAACACTAGTGCTTAGGAAATCTATTGGAGGCAGAAGCAGTCAAGGGTAGCTTAGGGTTAGGGTTAGGGTTAGGGTACGGCTTAGGGTACGGGTTCGGGTACGGGTTCGGGTACGGAGTAGGGTATGGAGTAGGGTATGGGTTAGGGTTAGGGTTAGGGTTAGTTTGAGGGTTAGGGCTCGGTTTAGGGTACGGGTTAGGATTAGTGTACGTGTTAGGGTTAGGGTAGTGGTTAGGGTTAGGGTACGCGTTAGGGTTAGGGTAGTTATTAAACCTATCCCACTCTCTAGATACCCCTTAGCACGTCAAGGAATATTATTTGGGGGTCCAGCTATGGAGAAGAGTTTAGACACTAGGAGAAGATAAGGAACACACCCATTATCAAGAAATCACATTACGATTCTCTTTTTAACCTGTTCCTTAAAACACTAGTGCTTAGGAAATCTATTGGAGGCAGAAGCAGTCAAGGGTAGCTTAGGGTTAGGGTTAGGGTTAGGGTTAGGGTTATTGTTAGGGTAAGGTTTAGAGTACGGGTTCGGGTACGGGTTCAGGTACGGCGTAGGGTATGGGTTAGGGTTAGGGTTAGGGTTAGTTTGAGGGTTAGGGCTCGGTTTAGGGTACGGGATAGGATTAGGGTACGTGTTAGTTTTAGGGTAGGTGTTAGGGTTAGGGTACGCGTTAGGGTTAGGGTAGTTATTAAACCTATCCCACTCTCTAGATACCCCTTAGCACGTCAAGGAATATTATTTGGGGGTCCAGCCATGGAGAAGAGTTTAGACACTAGGAGAAGATAAGGAACACACCCATTATCCTGAAATCACATTAGGATTCTCTTTTTAACCTGTTCCTTAAAACACTAGTGCTTAGGAAAACTATTGGAGGCAGAAGCAGTCAAGGGTAGCTTAGGGTTAGGGTTAGGGTTAGGGTTAGGGTTAGTGTTAGGGTACGGGTTCCGGTACGGGTTCGGGTACGGCGTTGGGTATGGGTTAGGGTTAGGGTTAGGGTTAGTTTGAGGGTTAGGGCTCGGTTTTGGGTACGGGTTAGGATAAGGGTACGTGTTAGGGTTAGGGTAGGGGTTAGGGTTAGGGTACGCGTTAGGGTTAGGGTAGTTATTAAACCTATCCCACTCTCTAGATACCCCTTAGCACGTCAAGGAATATTATTTGGGGGTCCAGCCATGGAGAAGAGTTTAGACACTAGGAGAAGATAAGGAACACACCCATTATCAAGAAATCACATTAGGATTCTCTTTTTAACCTGTTCCTTAAAACACTAGTGCTTAGGAAATCTATTGGAGGCAGAAGCAGTCAAGGGTAGCTTAGGGTTAGGGTTAGGGTTAGTGTTAGGGTACGGCTTAGGGTACGGGTTCGGGTACGGGTTCGGGTACGGCGTAGGGTATGGGTTAGGGTTAGGGTTAGGGTTAGTTTGAGGGTTAGGGTTCGGTTTTGGGTACGGGTTAGGTTTAGGGTACGTGTTAGGGTTAGTGTAGGGGTTAGGGTTAGGGTACGCGTTAGGGTTACGGTAGTTATTAAACCTATCCCACTCTCTAGATACCCCTTAGCACGTCAAGGAATATTATTTGGGGTTCCAGCCATGGAGAAGAGTTTAGACACTAGGAGAAGATAAGGAACACACCCATTATCAAGAAATCACATTAGGATTCTCTTTTTAACCTGTTCCTTAAAACACTAGTGCTTAGGAAATCTATTGGAGGCAGAAGCAGTCAAGGGTAGCTTAGGGTTAGGGTTAGGGTTAGGGTACGGCTTAGGGTACGGGTTCGGGTACGGATTCGGGTACGGGTTTGGGTATGGCGTAGGATATGGTTTAGGGATAGGGTTAGGGTTAGTTTGAGGGTTAGGGCTCGGTTTAGGGTACGGGTTAAGATCAGGGTACGTGTTAGGGTTAGGGTAGGGGTTAGGGTTAGGGTACGCGTTAGGGTTAGGGTAGTTATTAAACCTATCCCACTCTCTAGATACCCCTTAGCACGTCAAGGAATATTATTTGGGTGTCCAGCCATGGAGAAGAGTTTAGACACTAGGAGAAGATAAGGAACACACACATTATCAAGAAATCACATTAGGATTCTCTTTTTAACCTGTTCCTTATAACACTAGTGCTTAGGAAATCTATTGGAGGCAGAAGCAGTGAAGGGTAGCTTAGGGTTAGGGTTACGGTTAGGGTTAGGGTTAGTGTTAGGGTACGGATTCGGGTACGGGTTCGGGTACGGCGTAGGGTATGGGTTAGGGTTAGGGTTAGGGTTAGTTTGAGGGTTAGGGCTCGGTTTAGGGTACGGGTTAGGATTAGGGTACGTGTTAGGGTTAGGGTAGTGGTTAGGGTTAGGGTACGCGTTAGGGTTACGGTAGTTATTAAACCTATCCCACTCTCTAGATACCCCTTAGCACGTCAAGGAATATTATTTGGGGGTCCAGCCATGGAGAAGAGTTTAGACACTAGGAGAAGATAAGGAACACACCCA
This sequence comes from Eschrichtius robustus, assembly GCF_028021215.1. Taxonomy (NCBI): domain Eukaryota; kingdom Metazoa; phylum Chordata; class Mammalia; order Artiodactyla; family Eschrichtiidae; genus Eschrichtius; species Eschrichtius robustus. The sequence goes on along the minus strand of NW_027175763.1, from coordinate 936,962 downwards.
TTATCAAGAAATCACATTAGGATTCTCTTTTTAACCTGTTCCTTAAAACACTAGTGCTTAGGAAATCTATTGGAGGCAGAAGCAGTCAAGGGTAGCTTAGGGTTAGGGTTAGGGTTATTGTTAGGGTAAGGCTTAGGGTACGGGTTCGGGTACGGGTTCGGGTACGGCATAGGGTATGGGTTAGGGTTAGGGTTAGGGTTAGTTTGGGGGTTAGGGCTCGGTTTAGGGTACGGGTTAGGATTAGGGTACGTGTTAGGGTTAGGGTAGGGGTTAGGGTTAGGGTACACGTTAGGATTACTGTAGTTATTAAACCTATCCCACTCTCTATATACCCCTTAGCACGTCAAGGAATATTATTTGGGGGTCCAGCCATGGAGAAGATTTTAGACACTAGGAGAAGATAAGGAACACACCCATTATCAAGAAATCACATTAGGATTCTCTTTTGAACCTGTTCCTTAAAACACTAGTGCTTAGGAAATCTATTGGAGGCAGAAGCAGTGAAGGGTAGCTTAGGGTTAGGGTTACGGTTAGGGTTAGGGTTAGTGTTAGGGTACGGATTCGGGTACGGGTTCGGGTACGGCGTAGGGTATGGTTTAGGGTTAGGGTTAGGGTTAGTTTGAGGGTTAGGGCTCGGTTTAGGGTACGGGTTAGGATTAGGGTACGTGTTAGGGTTAGGGTAGGGGTTAGGGTTAGGGTACGCGTTAGGGTTAGGGTAGTTATTAAACCTATCCCACTCTCTAGATACCCCTTAGCACGTCAAGGAATATTATTTGGGTGTCCAGCCATGGAGAAGAATTTAGACACTAGGAGAAGATAAGGAACACACCCATTATCCTGAAATCACATTAGGATTCTCTTTTTAACCTGTTCCTTAAAACACTAGTGCTTAGGAAATCTATTGGAGGCAGAAGCAGTCAAGGGTAGCTTAGGGTTAGGGTTAGGGTTAGGGTTAGGGTTAGTGTTAGGGTACGGGTTCGGGTACGGGTTCGGGTACGGCGTAGGGTATGGGTTAGGGTTAGGGTTAGGGTTAGTTTGAGGGTTAGGGCTCGGTTTAGGGTACGGGTTAGGATTAGGGTACGTGTTAGTGTTAGGGTAGGGGTTAGGGTTAGGGTACGCGTTAGGGTTAGGGTAGTTATTAAACCTATCCCACTCTCTAGATACCGTTTAGCACGTCAAGGAATATTATTTGGGGGTCCAGCCATGGAGAAGAGTTTAGACACTAGGAGAAGATAAGGAACACACCCATTATCCTGAAATCACATTAGGATTCTCTTTTTAACCTGTTCCTTAATACACTAGTGCTTAGGAAATCTATTAGAGGCAGAAGCAGTGAAGGGTAGCTTAGGGTTAGGGTTAGGGTTAGGTGTAGGGTTAGGGTTAGGGTACGGCGTAGGGAACGGGTTCGGGTACGGGTTCGGGTACGGCGTAGGGTATGGGTTAGGGTTATGGTTAGGGTTAGTTTGAGGGTTAGGGCTCGGTTTAGGGTACGGGTTAGGATTAGGGTACGTGTTAGGTTTAGGGTAGGTGTTAGGGTTAGGGTACGCGTTAGGGTTAGGGTAGTTATTAAACCTATCCCACTCTCTAGATACCCCTTAGCACGTCAAGGAATATTATTTGGGGGTCCAGCCATGGAGAAGAATTTAGACACTAGGAGAAGATAAGGAACACACCCATTATCCTGAAATCACATTAGGATTCTCTTTTTAACCTGTTCCTTAATACACTAGTGCTTAGGAAATCTATTAGAGGCAGAAGCAGTGAAGGGTAGCTTAGGGTTAGGGTTAGGGTTAGGTGTAGGGTTAGGGTTAGGGTACGGCGTAGGGAACGGGTTCGGGTACGGGTTCGGGTACGGCGTAGGGTATGGGTTAGGGTTATGGTTAGGGTTAGTTTGAGGGTTAGGGCTCGGTTTAGGGTACGGGTTAGGATTAGGGTACGTGTTAGGTTTAGGGTAGGTGTTAGGGTTAGGGTACGCGTTAGGGTTAGGGTAGTTATTAAACCTATCCCACTCTCTAGATACCCCTTAGCACGTCAAGGAATATTATTTGGGGGTCCAGCCATGGAGAAGAGTTTAGACACTAGGAGAAGATAAGGAACACACCCATTATCCTGAAATCACATTAGGATTCTCTTTTTAACCTGTTCCTTAAAACACTAGTGCTTAGGAAATCTATTGGAGGCAGAAGCAGTCAAGGGTAGCTTAGGGTTAGGGTTAGGGTTAGGGTTAGGGTTAGTGTTAGGGTACGGGTTCCGGTACGGGTTCCGGTACGGGTTCGGGTACGGCGTTGGGTATGGGTTAGGGTTAGGGTTAGGGTTAGTTTGAGGGTTAGGGCTCGGTTTAGGGTACGGGTTAGGATTAGGGTACGTGTTAGGGTTAGGGTAGGGGTTAGGGTTAGGGTACGCGTTAGGGTTAGGGTAGTTATTAAACCTATCCCACTCTCTAGATACCCCTTAGCAGGTCAAGGAATATTATTTGGGGGTCCAGCCATGGAGAAGAGTTTAGACAATAGGAGAAGATAAGGAACACACCCATTATCAAGAAATCACATTAGGATTCTCTTTTTAACCTGTTCCTTAAAACACTAGTGCTTAGGAAATCTATTGGAGGCAGAAGCAGTCAAGGGTAGCTTAGGGTTAGGGTTAGGGTTATTGTTAGGGTAAGGCTTAGGGTACGGGTTCGGGTACGGCATAGGGTATGGGTTAGGGTTAGGGTTAGGGTTAGTTTGAGGGTTAGGGCTCGGTTTAGGGTACGGGTTAGGATTAGTGTACGTGTTAGGGTTAGGGTAGTGGTTAGGGTTAGGGTACGCGTTAGGATTACTGTAGTTATTAAACCTATCCCACTCTCTAGATACCACTTAGCACGTCAAGGAATATTATTTGGGGGTCCAGCCATGGAGAAGAGTTTAGACACTAGGAGAAGATAAGGAACACACCCATTATCAAGAAATCACATTAGGATTCTCTTTTTAACCTGTTCCTTAAAACACTAGTGCTTAGGAAATCTATTGAAGGCAGAAGCAGTCAAGGGTAGCTTAGGGTTAGGTTTAGGGTTAGGGTACGGCTTAGGGTACGGCTTCGGGTACGGGTTCGGGTACGGGTTTGGGTATGGCGTAGGATAGGGGTTAGGGTTAGGGTTAGGGTTAGTTTGAGGGTTAGGGCTCGGTTTAGGGTACGGGTTAGGATTAGGGTACGTGTTAGTGTTAGGGTAGGGGTTAGGGTTAGGGTACGCGTTAGGGTTACGGTAGTTATTAAACCTATCCCACTCTCTAGATACCCCTTAGCACGTCAAGGAATATTATTTGGGGGTCCAGCCATGGAGAAGAGTTTAGACACTAGGAGAAGATAAGGAACACACCCATTATCAAGAAATCACATTAGGATTCTCTTTTTAACCTGTTCCTTAAAACACTAGTGCTTAGGAAATCTATTGGAGGCAGAAGCAGTCAAGGGTAGCTTAGGGTTAGGGTTAGGGTTAGGGTACGGCTTAGGGTACGGGTTCGGGTACGGGTTCGGGTACGGAGTAGGGTATGGAGTAGGGTATGGGTTCGGGTACGGCGTAGGGTATGGGTTAGGGTTAGGGTTAGGGTTAGTTTGAGGGTTAGGGTTCGGTTTTGGGTACGGGTTAGGATTAGGGTACGTGTTAGGGTTAGTGTAGGGGTTAGGGTTAGGGTACGCGTTAGGGTTACGGTAGTTATTAAACCTATCCCACTCTCTAGATACCCCTTAGCACGTCAAGGAATATTATTTGGGGGTCCAGCCATGGAGAAGAGTTTAGACACTAGGAGAAGATAAGGAACACACCCATTATCAAGAAATCACATTAGGATTCTCTTTTTAACCTGTTCCTTAAAACACTAGTGCTTAGGAAATCTATTGGAGGCAGAAGCAGTCAAGGGTAGCTTAGGGTTAGGGTTAGGGTTAGGGTTAGGGTTAGGGTACGGCTTAGGGTACGGGTTCGGGTACGGGTTCGGGTACGGCATAGGGTATGGGTTAGGGTTAGGGTTAGGGTTAGTTTGAGGGTTAGGGCTCGGTTTCGGGTACGGGTTAGGATTAGGGTACGTGTTAGGGTTAGGGTAGGGGTTAGGGTTAGGGTACGTGTTAGGGTTAGTGTAGTTATTAAACCTATCCCACTCTCTAGATACCCCTTAGCACGTCAAGGAATATTATTTGGGGTTCCAGCCATGGAGAAGAGTTTAGACACTAGGAGAAGATAAGGAACACACCCATTATCAAGAAATCACATTAGGATTCTCTTTTTAACCTGTTCCTTAAAACACTAGTGCTTAGGAAATCTATTGGAGGCAGAAGCAGTCAAGGGTAGCTTAGGGTTAGGGTTAGGGTTAGGGTACGGCTTAGGGTACGGGTTCGGGTACGGATTCGGGTACGGGTTTGGGTATGGCGTAGGATATGGTTTAGGGATAGGGTTAGGGTTAGTTTGAGGGTTAGGGCTCGGTTTAGGGTACGGGTTAAGATCAGGGTACGTGTTAGGGTTAGGGTAGGGGTTAGGGTTAGGGTACGCGTTAGGGTTAGGGTAGTTATTAAACCTATCCCACTCTCTAGATACCCCTTAGCACGTCAAGGAATATTATTTGGGTGTCCAGCCATGGAGAAGAGTTTAGACACTAGGAGAAGATAAGGAACACACACATTATCAAGAAATCACATTAGGATTCTCTTTTTAACCTGTTCCTTATAACACTAGTGCTTAGGAAATCTATTGGAGGCAGAAGCAGTGAAGGGTAGCTTAGGGTTAGGGTTACGGTTAGGGTTAGGGTTAGTGTTAGGGTACGGATTCGGGTACGGGTTCGGGTACGGCGTAGGGTATGGGTTAGGGTTAGGGTTAGGGTTAGTTTGAGGGTTAGGGCTCGGTTTAGGGTACGGGTTAGGATTAGGGTACGTGTTAGGGTTAGGGTAGTGGTTAGGGTTAGGGTACGCGTTAGGGTTACGGTAGTTATTAAACCTATCCCACTCTCTAGATACCCCTTAGCACGTCAAGGAATATTATTTGGGGGTCCAGCCATGGAGAAGAGTTTAGACACTAGGAGAAGATAAGGAACACACCCATTATCAAGAAATCACATTAGGATTCTCTTTTTAACCTGTTCCTTAAAACACTAGTGCTTAGGAAATCTATTGGAGGCAGAAGCAGTCAAGGGTAGCTTAGGGTTAGGGTTAGGGTTATTGTTAGGGTAAGGCTTAGGGTACGGGTTCGGGTACGGGTTCGGGTACGGCATAGGGTATGGGTTAGGGTTAGGGTTAGGGTTAGTTTGGGGGTTAGGGCTCGGTTTAGGGTACGGGTTAGGATTAGGGTACGTGTTAGGGTTAGGGTAGGGGTTAGGGTTAGGGTACACGTTAGGATTACTGTAGTTATTAAACCTATCCCACTCTCTATATACCCCTTAGCACGTCAAGGAATATTATTTGGGGGTCCAGCCATGGAGAAGATTTTAGACACTAGGAGAAGATAAGGAACACACCCATTATCAAGAAATCACATTAGGATTCTCTTTTGAACCTGTTCCTTAAAACACTAGTGCTTAGGAAATCTATTGGAGGCAGAAGCAGTGAAGGGTAGCTTAGGGTTAGGGTTACGGTTAGGGTTAGGGTTAGTGTTAGGGTACGGATTCGGGTACGGGTTCGGGTACGGCGTAGGGTATGGTTTAGGGTTAGGGTTAGGGTTAGTTTGAGGGTTAGGGCTCGGTTTAGGGTACGGGTTAGGATTAGGGTACGTGTTAGGGTTAGGGTAGGGGTTAGGGTTAGGGTACGCGTTAGGGTTAGGGTAGTTATTAAACCTATCCCACTCTCTAGATACCCCTTAGCACGTCAAGGAATATTATTTGGGTGTCCAGCCATGGAGAAGAATTTAGACACTAGGAGAAGATAAGGAACACACCCATTATCCTGAAATCACATTAGGATTCTCTTTTTAACCTGTTCCTTAAAACACTAGTGCTTAGGAAATCTATTGGAGGCAGAAGCAGTCAAGGGTAGCTTAGGGTTAGGGTTAGGGTTAGGGTTAGGGTTAGTGTTAGGGTACGGGTTCGGGTACGGGTTCGGGTACGGCGTAGGGTATGGGTTAGGGTTAGGGTTAGGGTTAGTTTGAGGGTTAGGGCTCGGTTTAGGGTACGGGTTAGGATTAGGGTACGTGTTAGTGTTAGGGTAGGGGTTAGGGTTAGGGTACGCGTTAGGGTTAGGGTAGTTATTAAACCTATCCCACTCTCTAGATACCGTTTAGCACGTCAAGGAATATTATTTGGGGGTCCAGCCATGGAGAAGAGTTTAGACACTAGGAGAAGATAAGGAACACACCCATTATCCTGAAATCACATTAGGATTCTCTTTTTAACATGTTCCTTAATACACTAGTGCTTAGGAAATCTATTAGAGGCAGAAGCAGTGAAGGGTAGCTTAGGGTTAGGGTTAGGGTTAGGTGTAGGGTTAGGGTTAGGGTACGGCGTAGGGAACGGGTTCGGGTACGGGTTCGGGTACGGCGTAGGGTATGGGTTAGGGTTATGGTTAGGGTTAGTTTGAGGGTTAGGGCTCGGTTTAGGGTACGGGTTAGGATTAGGGTACGTGTTAGGTTTAGGGTAGGTGTTAGGGTTAGGGTACGCGTTAGGGTTAGGGTAGTTATTAAACCTATCCCACTCTCTAGATACCCCTTAGCACGTCAAGGAATATTATTTGGGGGTCCAGCCATGGAGAAGAATTTAGACACTAGGAGAAGATAAGGAACACACCCATTATCCTGAAATCACATTAGGATTCTCTTTTTAACCTGTTCCTTAATACACTAGTGCTTAGGAAATCTATTAGAGGCAGAAGCAGTGAAGGGTAGCTTAGGGTTAGGGTTAGGGTTAGGTGTAGGGTTAGGGTTAGGGTACGGCGTAGGGAACGGGTTCGGGTACGGGTTCGGGTACGGCGTAGGGTATGGGTTAGGGTTATGGTTAGGGTTAGTTTGAGGGTTAGGGCTCGGTTTAGGGTACGGGTTAGGATTAGGGTACGTGTTAGGTTTAGGGTAGGTGTTAGGGTTAGGGTACGCGTTAGGGTTAGGGTAGTTATTAAACCTATCCCACTCTCTAGATACCCCTTAGCACGTCAAGGAATATTATTTGGGGGTCCAGCCATGGAGAAGAGTTTAGACACTAGGAGAAGATAAGGAACACACCCATTATCCTGAAATCACATTAGGATTCTCTTTTTAACCTGTTCCTTAAAACACTAGTGCTTAGGAAATCTATTGGAGGCAGAAGCAGTCAAGGGTAGCTTAGGGTTAGGGTTAGGGTTAGGGTTAGGGTTAGTGTTAGGGTACGGGTTCCGGTACGGGTTCCGGTACGGGTTCGGGTACGGCGTTGGGTATGGGTTAGGGTTAGGGTTAGGGTTAGTTTGAGGGTTAGGGCTCGGTTTAGGGTACGGGTTAGGATTAGGGTACGTGTTAGGGTTAGGGTAGGGGTTAGGGTTAGGGTACGCGTTAGGGTTAGGGTAGTTATTAAACCTATCCCACTCTCTAGATACCCCTTAGCAGGTCAAGGAATATTATTTGGGGGTCCAGCCATGGAGAAGAGTTTAGACAATAGGAGAAGATAAGGAACACACCCATTATCAAGAAATCACATTAGGATTCTCTTTTTAACCTGTTCCTTAAAACACTAGTGCTTAGGAAATCTATTGGAGGCAGAAGCAGTCAAGGGTAGCTTAGGGTTAGGGTTAGGGTTATTGTTAGGGTAAGGCTTAGGGTACGGGTTCGGGTACGGCATAGGGTATGGGTTAGGGTTAGGGTTAGGGTTAGTTTGAGGGTTAGGGCTCGGTTTAGGGTACGGGTTAGGATTAGTGTACGTGTTAGGGTTAGGGTAGGGGTTAGGGTTAGGGTACGCGTTAGGATTACTGTAGTTATTAAACCTATCCCACTCTCTAGATACCACTTAGCACGTCAAGGAATATTATTTGGGGGTCCAGCCATGGAGAAGAGTTTAGACACTAGGAGAAGATAAGGAACACACCCATTATCAAGAAATCACATTAGGATTCTCTTTTTAACCTGTTCCTTAAAACACTAGTGCTTAGGAAATCTATTGAAGGCAGAAGCAGTCAAGGGTAGCTTAGGGTTAGGTTTAGGGTTAGGGTACGGCTTAGGGTACGGCTTCGGGTACGGGTTCGGGTACGGGTTTGGGTATGGCGTAGGATAGGGGTTAGGGTTAGGGTTAGGGTTAGTTTGAGGGTTAGGGCTCGGTTTAGGGTACGGGTTAGGATTAGGGTACGTGTTAGTGTTAGGGTACGCGTTAGGGTTAGGGTAGTTATTGAAACTATCCCACTCTCTAGATACCCCTTAGCACGTCAAGGAATATTATTTGGGTGTCCAGCCATGGAGAAGAGTTTAGACACTAGGAGAAGATAAGGAACACACCCATTATCAAGAAATCACATTAGGATTCTCTTTTTAACCTGTTCCTTAAAACACTAGTGCTTAGGAAATCTATTGGAGGCAGAAGCAGTCAAGGGTAGCTTAGGGTTAGGGTTAGGGTTAGGGTTAGGGTTAGTATTAGGGTACGGGTTCGGGTACGGCGTAGGGTATGGGTTAGGGTTAGGGTTAGGGTTAGTTTGAGGGTTAGGGCTCGGTTTAGGGTACGGGTTAGGATTAGGGTACGTGTTAGTGTTAGGGTAGGGGTTAGGGTTAGGGTACGCGTTAGGGTTACGGTAGTTATTAAACCTATCCCACTCTCTAGATACCCCTTAGCACGTCAAGGAATATTATTTGGGGGTCCAGCCATGGAGAAGAGTTTAGACACTAGGAGAAGATAAGGAACACACCCATTATCAAGAAATCACATTAGGATTCTCTTTTTAACCTGTTCCTTCAAACACTAGTGCTTAGGAAATCTATTGGAGGCAGAAGCAGTCAAGGGTAGCTTAGGGTTAGGGTTAGGGTTAGGGTACGGCTTAGGGTACGGGTTCGGGTACGGGTTCGGGTACGGAGTAGGGTATGGAGTAGGGTATGGGTTAGGGTTAGGGTTAGGGTTAGTTTGAGGGTTAGGGCTCGGTTTAGGGTACGGGTTAGGATTAGTGTACGTGTTAGGGTTAGGGTAGTGGTTAGGGTTAGGGTACGCGTTAGGGTTAGGGTAGTTATTAAACCTATCCCACTCTCTAGATACCCCTTAGCACGTCAAGGAATATTATTTGGGGGTCCAGCTATGGAGAAGAGTTTAGACACTAGGAGAAGATAAGGAACACACCCATTATCAAGAAATCACATTACGATTCTCTTTTTAACCTGTTCCTTAAAACACTAGTGCTTAGGAAATCTATTGGAGGCAGAAGCAGTCAAGGGTAGCTTAGGGTTAGGGTTAGGGTTAGGGTTAGGGTTATTGTTAGGGTAAGGTTTAGAGTACGGGTTCGGGTACGGGTTCAGGTACGGCGTAGGGTATGGGTTAGGGTTAGGGTTAGGGTTAGTTTGAGGGTTAGGGCTCGGTTTAGGGTACGGGATAGGATTAGGGTACGTGTTAGTTTTAGGGTAGGTGTTAGGGTTAGGGTACGCGTTAGGGTTAGGGTAGTTATTAAACCTATCCCACTCTCTAGATACCCCTTAGCACGTCAAGGAATATTATTTGGGGGTCCAGCCATGGAGAAGAGTTTAGACACTAGGAGAAGATAAGGAACACACCCATTATCCTGAAATCACATTAGGATTCTCTTTTTAACCTGTTCCTTAAAACACTAGTGCTTAGGAAAACTATTGGAGGCAGAAGCAGTCAAGGGTAGCTTAGGGTTAGGGTTAGGGTTAGGGTTAGGGTTAGTGTTAGGGTACGGGTTCCGGTACGGGTTCGGGTACGGCGTTGGGTATGGGTTAGGGTTAGGGTTAGGGTTAGTTTGAGGGTTAGGGCTCGGTTTTGGGTACGGGTTAGGATAAGGGTACGTGTTAGGGTTAGGGTAGGGGTTAGGGTTAGGGTACGCGTTAGGGTTAGGGTAGTTATTAAACCTATCCCACTCTCTAGATACCCCTTAGCACGTCAAGGAATATTATTTAGGGGTCCAGCCATGGAGAAGAGTTTAGACACTAGGAGAAGATAAGGAACACACCCATTATCAAGAAATCACATTAGGATTCTCTTTTTAACCTGTTCCTTAAAACACTAGTGCTTAGGAAATCTATTGGAGGCAGAAGCAGTCAAGGGTAGCTTAGGGTTAGGGTTAGGGTTAGGGTTAGGGTTAGGGTACGGCTTAGGGTACGGGTTCGGGTACGGGTTCGGGTACGGCATAGGGTATGGGTTAGGGTTAGGGTTAGGGTTAGTTTGAGGGTTAGGGCTCGGTTTCGGGTACGGGTTAGGATTAGGGTACGTGTTAGGGTTAGGGTAGGGGTTAGGGTTAGGGTACGTGTTAGGGTTAGTGTAGTTATTAAACCTATCCCACTCTCTAGATACCCCTTAGCACGTCAAGGAATATTATTTGGGGTTCCAGCCATGGAGAAGAGTTTAGACACTAGGAGAAGATAAGGAACACACCCATTATCAAGAAATCACATTAGGATTCTCTTTTTAACCTGTTCCTTAAAACACTAGTGCTTAGGAAATCTATTGGAGGCAGAAGCAGTCAAGGGTAGCTTAGGGTTAGGGTTAGGGTTAGGGTACGGCTTAGGGTACGGGTTCGGGTACGGATTCGGGTACGGGTTTGGGTATGGCGTAGGATATGGTTTAGGGATAGGGTTAGGGTTAGTTTGAGGGTTAGGGCTCGGTTTAGGGTACGGGTTAAGATCAGGGTACGTGTTAGGGTTAGGGTAGGGGTTAGGGTTAGGGTACGCGTTAGGGTTAGGGTAGTTATTAAACCTATCCCACTCTCTAGATACCCCTTAGCACGTCAAGGAATATTATTTGGGTGTCCAGCCATGGAGAAGAGTTTAGACACTAGGAGAAGATAAGGAACACACACATTATCAAGAAATCACATTAGGATTCTCTTTTTAACCTGTTCCTTATAACACTAGTGCTTAGGAAATCTATTGGAGGCAGAAGCAGTGAAGGGTAGCTTAGGGTTAGGGTTACGGTTAGGGTTAGGGTTAGTGTTAGGGTACGGATTCGGGTACGGGTTCGGGTACGGCGTAGGGTATGGGTTAGGGTTAGGGTTAGGGTTAGTTTGAGGGTTAGGGCTCGGTTTAGGGTACGGGTTAGGATTAGGGTACGTGTTAGGGTTAGGGTAGTGGTTAGGGTTAGGGTACGCGTTAGGGTTACGGTAGTTATTAAACCTATCCCACTCTCTAGATACCCCTTAGCACGTCAAGGAATATTATTTGGGGGTCCAGCCATGGAGAAGAGTTTAGACACTAGGAGAAGATAAGGAACACACCCATTATCAAGAAATCACATTAGGATTCTCTTTTTAACCTGTTCCTTAAAACACTAGTGCTTAGGAAATCTATTGGAGGCAGAAGCAGTCAAGGGTAGCTTAGGGTTAGGGTTAGGGTTATTGTTAGGGTAAGGCTTAGGGTACGGGTTCGGGTACGGGTTCGGGTACGGCATAGGGTATGGGTTAGGGTTAGGGTTAGGGTTAGTTTGGGGGTTAGGGCTCGGTTTAGGGTACGGGTTAGGATTAGGGTACGTGTTAGGGTTAGGGTAGGGGTTAGGGTTAGGGTACACGTTAGGATTACTGTAGTTATTAAACCTATCCCACTCTCTATATACCCCTTAGCACGTCAAGGAATATTATTTGGGGGTCCAGCCATGGAGAAGATTTTAGACACTAGGAGAAGATAAGGAACACACCCATTATCAAGAAATCACATTAGGATTCTCTTTTGAACCTGTTCCTTAAAACACTAGTGCTTAGGAAATCTATTGGAGGCAGAAGCAGTGAAGGGTAGCTTAGGGTTAGGGTTACGGTTAGGGTTAGGGTTAGTGTTAGGGTACGGATTCGGGTACGGGTTCGGGTACGGCGTAGGGTATGGTTTAGGGTTAGGGTTAGGGTTAGTTTGAGGGTTAGGGCTCGGTTTAGGGTACGGGTTAGGATTAGGGTACGTGTTAGGGTTAGGGTAGGGGTTAGGGTTAGGGTACGCGTTAGGGTTAGGGTAGTTATTAAACCTATCCCACTCTCTAGATACCCCTTAGCACGTCAAGGAATATTATTTGGGTGTCCAGCCATGGAGAAGAATTTAGACACTAGGAGAAGATAAGGAACACACCCATTATCCTGAAATCACATTAGGATTCTCTTTTTAACCTGTTCCTTAAAACACTAGTGCTTAGGAAATCTATTGGAGGCAGAAGCAGTCAAGGGTAGCTTAGGGTTAGGGTTAGGGTTAGGGTTAGGGTTAGTGTTAGGGTACGGGTTCGGGTACGGGTTCGGGTACGGCGTAGGGTATGGGTTAGGGTTAGGGTTAGGGTTAGTTTGAGGGTTAGGGCTCGGTTTAGGGTACGGGTTAGGATTAGGGTACGTGTTAGTGTTAGGGTAGGGGTTAGGGTTAGGGTACGCGTTAGGGTTAGGGTAGTTATTAAACCTATCCCACTCTCTAGATACCGTTTAGCACGTCAAGGAATATTATTTGGGGGTCCAGCCATGGAGAAGAGTTTAGACACTAGGAGAAGATAAGGAACACACCCATTATCCTGAAATCACATTAGGATTCTCTTTTTAACATGTTCCTTAATACACTAGTGCTTAGGAAATCTATTAGAGGCAGAAGCAGTGAAGGGTAGCTTAGGGTTAGGGTTAGGGTTAGGTGTAGGGTTAGGGTTAGGGTACGGCGTAGGGAACGGGTTCGGGTACGGGTTCGGGTACGGCGTAGGGTATGGGTTAGGGTTATGGTTAGGGTTAGTTTGAGGGTTAGGGCTCGGTTTAGGGTACGGGTTAGGATTAGGGTACGTGTTAGGTTTAGGGTAGGTGTTAGGGTTAGGGTACGCGTTAGGGTTAGGGTAGTTATTAAACCTATCCCACTCTCTAGATACCCCTTAGCACGTCAAGGAATATTATTTGGGGGTCCAGCCATGGAGAAGAATTTAGACACTAGGAGAAGATAAGGAACACACCCATTATCCTGAAATCACATTAGGATTCTCTTTTTAACCTGTTCCTTAATACACTAGTGCTTAGGAAATCTATTAGAGGCAGAAGCAGTGAAGGGTAGCTTAGGGTTAGGGTTAGGGTTAGGTGTAGGGTTAGGGTTAGGGTACGGCGTAGGGAACGGGTTCGGGTACGGGTTCGGGTACGGCGTAGGGTATGGGTTAGGGTTATGGTTAGGGTTAGTTTGAGGGTTAGGGCTCGGTTTAGGGTACGGGTTAGGATTAGGGTACGTGTTAGGTTTAGGGTAGGTGTTAGGGTTAGGGTACGCGTTAGGGTTAGGGTAGTTATTAAACCTATCCCACTCTCTAGATACCCCTTAGCACGTCAAGGAATATTATTTGGGGGTCCAGCCATGGAGAAGAGTTTAGACACTAGGAGAAGATAAGGAACACACCCATTATCAAGAAATCACATTAGGATTCTCTTTTTAACCTGTTCCTTAAAACACTAGTGCTTAGGAAATCTATTGAAGGCAGAAGCAGTCAAGGGTAGCTTAGGGTTAGGTTTAGGGTTAGGGTACGGCTTAGGGTACGGCTTCGGGTACGGGTTCGGGTACGGGTTTGGGTATGGCGTAGGATAGGGGTTAGGGTTAGGGTTAGGGTTAGTTTGAGGGTTAGGGCTCGGTTTAGGGTACGGGTTAGGATTAGGGTACGTGTTAGTGTTAGGGTACGCGTTAGGGTTAGGGTAGTTATTGAAACTATCCCACTCTCTAGATACCCCTTAGCACGTCAAGGAATATTATTTGGGTGTCCAGCCATGGAGAAGAGTTTAGACACTAGGAGAAGATAAGGAACACACCCATTATCAAGAAATCACATTAGGATTCTCTTTTTAACCTGTTCCTTAAAACACTAGTGCTTAGGAAATCTATTGGAGGCAGAAGCAGTCAAGGGTAGCTTAGGGTTAGGGTTAGGGTTAGGGTTAGGGTTAGTATTAGGGTACGGGTTCGGGTACGGCGTAGGGTATGGGTTAGGGTTAGGGTTAGGGTTAGTTTGAGGGTTAGGGCTCGGTTTAGGGTACGGGTTAGGATTAGGGTACGTGTTAGTGTTAGGGTAGGGGTTAGGGTTAGGGTACGCGTTAGGGTTACGGTAGTTATTAAACCTATCCCACTCTCTAGATACCCCTTAGCACGTCAAGGAATATTATTTGGGGGTCCAGCCATGGAGAAGAGTTTAGACACTAGGAGAAGATAAGGAACACACCCATTATCAAGAAATCACATTAGGATTCTCTTTTTAACCTGTTCCTTCAAACACTAGTGCTTAGGAAATCTATTGGAGGCAGAAGCAGTCAAGGGTAGCTTAGGGTTAGGGTTAGGGTTAGGGTACGGCTTAGGGTACGGGTTCGGGTACGGGTTCGGGTACGGAGTAGGGTATGGAGTAGGGTATGGGTTAGGGTTAGGGTTAGGGTTAGTTTGAGGGTTAGGGCTCGGTTTAGGGTACGGGTTAGGATTAGTGTACGTGTTAGGGTTAGGGTAGTGGTTAGGGTTAGGGTACGCGTTAGGGTTAGGGTAGTTATTAAACCTATCCCACTCTCTAGATACCCCTTAGCACGTCAAGGAATATTATTTGGGGGTCCAGCTATGGAGAAGAGTTTAGACACTAGGAGAAGATAAGGAACACACCCATTATCAAGAAATCACATTACGATTCTCTTTTTAACCTGTTCCTTAAAACACTAGTGCTTAGGAAATCTATTGGAGGCAGAAGCAGTCAAGGGTAGCTTAGGGTTAGGGTTAGGGTTAGGGTTAGGGTTATTGTTAGGGTAAGGTTTAGAGTACGGGTTCGGGTACGGGTTCAGGTACGGCGTAGGGTATGGGTTAGGGTTAGGGTTAGGGTTAGTTTGAGGGTTAGGGCTCGGTTTAGGGTACGGGATAGGATTAGGGTACGTGTTAGTTTTAGGGTAGGTGTTAGGGTTAGGGTACGCGTTAGGGTTAGGGTAGTTATTAAACCTATCCCACTCTCTAGATACCCCTTAGCACGTCAAGGAATATTATTTGGGGGTCCAGCCATGGAGAAGAGTTTAGACACTAGGAGAAGATAAGGAACACACCCATTATCCTGAAATCACATTAGGATTCTCTTTTTAACCTGTTCCTTAAAACACTAGTGCTTAGGAAAACTATTGGAGGCAGAAGCAGTCAAGGGTAGCTTAGGGTTAGGGTTAGGGTTAGGGTTAGGGTTAGTGTTAGGGTACGGGTTCCGGTACGGGTTCGGGTACGGCGTTGGGTATGGGTTAGGGTTAGGGTTAGGGTTAGTTTGAGGGTTAGGGCTCGGTTTTGGGTACGGGTTAGGATAAGGGTACGTGTTAGGGTTAGGGTAGGGGTTAGGGTTAGGGTACGCGTTAGGGTTAGGGTAGTTATTAAACCTATCCCACTCTCTAGATACCCCTTAGCACGTCAAGGAATATTATTTAGGGGTCCAGCCATGGAGAAGAGTTTAGACACTAGGAGAAGATAAGGAACACACCCATTATCAAGAAATCACATTAGGATTCTCTTTTTAACCTGTTCCTTAAAACACTAGTGCTTAGGAAATCTATTGGAGGCAGAAGCAGTCAAGGGTAGCTTAGGGTTAGGGTTAGGGTTAGTGTTAGGGTACGGCTTAGGGTACGGGTTCGGGTACGGGTTCGGGTACGGCGTAGGGTATGGGTTAGGGTTAGGGTTAGGGTTAGTTTGAGGGTTAGGGTTCGGTTTTGGGTACGGGTTAGGATTAGGGTACGTGTTAGGGTTAGTGTAGTGGTTAGGGTTAGGGTACGCGTTAGGGTTACGGTAGTTATTAAACCTATCCCACTCTCTAGATACCCCTTAGCACGTCAAGGAATATTATTTGGGGGTCCAGCCATGGAGAAGAGTTTAGACACTAGGAGAAGATAAGGAACACACCCATTATCAAGAAATCACATTAGGATTCTCTTTTTAACCTGTTCCTTAAAACACTAGTGCTTAGGAAATCTATTGGAGGCAGAAGCAGTCAAGGGTAGCTTAGGGTTAGGGTTAGGGTTAGGGTTAGGGTTAGGGTACGGCTTAGGGTACGGGTTCGGGTACGGGTTCGGGTACGGCATAGGGTATGGGTTAGGGTTAGGGTTAGGGTTAGTTTGAGGGTTAGGGCTCGGTTTCGGGTACGGGTTAGGATTAGGGTACGTGTTAGGGTTAGGGTAGGGGTTAGGGTTAGGGTACGTGTTAGGGTTAGTGTAGTTATTAAACCTATCCCACTCTCTAGATACCCCTTAGCACGTCAAGGAATATTATTTGGGGTTCCAGCCATGGAGAAGAGTTTAGACACTAGGAGAAGATAAGGAACACACCCATTATCAAGAAATCACATTAGGATTCTCTTTTTAACCTGTTCCTTAAAACACTAGTGCTTAGGAAATCTATTGGAGGCAGAAGCAGTCAAGGGTAGCTTAGGGTTAGGGTTAGGGTTAGGGTACGGCTTAGGGTACGGGTTCGGGTACGGATTCGGGTACGGGTTTGGGTATGGCGTAGGATATGGTTTAGGGATAGGGTTAGGGTTAGTTT
Source organism: Eschrichtius robustus (assembly GCF_028021215.1). Classification (NCBI taxonomy): domain Eukaryota; kingdom Metazoa; phylum Chordata; class Mammalia; order Artiodactyla; family Eschrichtiidae; genus Eschrichtius; species Eschrichtius robustus. Next base: position 920,401 of record NW_027175763.1, on the reverse strand, counting down.
GAGGGTTAGGGCTCGGTTTAGGGTACGGGTTAAGATCAGGGTACGTGTTAGGGTTAGGGTAGGGGTTAGGGTTAGGGTACGCGTTAGGGTTAGGGTAGTTATTAAACCTATCCCACTCTCTAGATACCCCTTAGCACGTCAAGGAATATTATTTGGGTGTCCAGCCATGGAGAAGAGTTTAGACACTAGGAGAAGATAAGGAACACACACATTATCAAGAAATCACATTAGGATTCTCTTTTTAACCTGTTCCTTATAACACTAGTGCTTAGGAAATCTATTGGAGGCAGAAGCAGTGAAGGGTAGCTTAGGGTTAGGGTTACGGTTAGGGTTAGGGTTAGTGTTAGGGTACGGATTCGGGTACGGGTTCGGGTACGGCGTAGGGTATGGGTTAGGGTTAGGGTTAGGGTTAGTTTGAGGGTTAGGGCTCGGTTTAGGGTACGGGTTAGGATTAGGGTACGTGTTAGGGTTAGGGTAGTGGTTAGGGTTAGGGTACGCGTTAGGGTTACGGTAGTTATTAAACCTATCCCACTCTCTAGATACCCCTTAGCACGTCAAGGAATATTATTTGGGGGTCCAGCCATGGAGAAGAGTTTAGACACTAGGAGAAGATAAGGAACACACCCATTATCAAGAAATCACATTAGGATTCTCTTTTTAACCTGTTCCTTAAAACACTAGTGATTAGGAAATCTATTGGAGGCAGAAGCAGTCAAGGGTAGCTTAGGGTTAGGGTTAGGGTTATTGTTAGGGTAAGGCTTAGGGTACGGGTTCGGGTACGGGTTCGGGTACGGCATAGGGTATGGGTTAGGGTTAGGGTTAGGGTTAGTTTGGGGGTTAGGGCTCGGTTTAGGGTACGGGTTAGGATTAGGGTACGTGTTAGGGTTAGGGTAGGGGTTAGGGTTAGGGTACGCGTTAGGATTACTGTAGTTATTAAACCTATCCCACTCTCTAGATACCCCTTAGCACGTCAAGGAATATTATTTGGGGGTCCAGCCATGGAGAAGAGTTTAGACACTAGGAGAAGATAAGGAACACACCCATTATCAAGAAATCACATTAGGATTCTCTTTTTAACCTGTTCCTTAAAACACTAGTGCTTAGGAAATCTTTTGAAGGCAGAAGCAGTCAAGGGTAGCTTAGGGTTAGGGTTAGGGTTAGGGTACGGCTTAGGGTACGGGTTCGGGTACGGGTTCGGGTACGGGTTTGGGTATGGCGTAGGATAGGGGTTAGGGTTAGGGTTAGGGTTAGTTTGAGGGTTAGGGCTCGGTTTAGGGTACGGGTTAGGATTAGGGTACGTGTTAGGGTTAGGGTAGGGGTTAGGGTTAGGGTACGCGTTAGGGTTAGGGTAGTTATTAAACCTATCCCACTCTCTAGATACCCCTTAGCACGTCAAGGGATATTATTTGGGTGTCCAGCCATGGAGAAGTGTTTAGACACTAGGAGAAGATAAGGAACACACCCATTATCAAGAAATCACATTAGGATTCTCTTTTTAACCTGTTCCTTAAAACACTAGTGCTTAGGAAATCTATTGGAGGCAGAAGCAGTCAAGGGTAGCTTAGGGTTAGGGTTAGGGTTAGTGTTAGGGTACGGGTTCCGGTACGGGTTCGGGTACGGGTTCGGGTACGGCGTTGGGTATGGGTTAGGGTTAGGGTTAGGGTTAGTTTGAGGGTTAGGGCTCGGTTTAGGGTACGGGTTAGGTTTAGGGTACGTGTTAGGGTTAGGGTAGGGGTTAGGGTTAGGGTACGCGTTAGGGTTAGGGTAGTTATTAAACCTATCCCACTCTCTAGATAACCCTTAGCACGTCAAGGAATATTATTTGGGGGTCCTGCCATGGAGAAGAGTTTAGACACTAGGAGAAGATAAGGAACACACCCATTATCAAGAAATCACATTAGGATTCTCTTTTTAACCTGTTCCTTAAAACACTAGTGCTTAGGAAATCTATTGGAGGCAGAAGCAGTCAAGGGTAGCTTAGGGTTAGGGTTAGGATTAGTGTTAGGGTAAGGCTTAGGGTACGGGTTCGGGTACGGGTTCGGGTACGGCATAGGGTATGGGTTAGGGTTAGGGTTAGGGTTAGTTTGAGGGTTAGGGCTCGGTTTAGGGTACGGGTTAGGATTAGGGTACGTGTTAGGGTTAGGGTAGGGGTTAGGGTTAGGGTACGTGTTAGGGTTAGTGTAGTTATTAAACCTATCCCACTCTCTAGATACCCCTTGGCACGTCAAGTAATATTATTTGGGGTTCCAGCCATGGAGAAGAGTTTAGACACTAGGAGAAGATAAGGAACACACCCATTATCAAGAAATCACATTAGGATTCTCTTTATAACCTGTTCCTTAAAACACTAGTGCTTAGGAAATCTATTGGAGGCAGAAGCAGTCAAGGGTAGCTTAGGGTTAGGGTTACGGTTAGGGTTAGGGTTAGTGTTAGGGTACGGATTCGGGTACGGGTTCGGGTACGGCGTAGGGTATGGGTTAGGGTTAGTGTTAGGGTTAGTTTGGGGGTTAGGGCTCGGTTTAGGGTACGGGTTAGGATTAGGGTACGTGTTAGGGTTAGGGTAGGGGTTAGGGTTAGGGTACGCGTTAGGATTACTGTAGTTATTAAACCTATCCCACTCTCTAGATACCCCTTAGCACGTCAAGGAATATTATTTGGGGGTCCAGCCATGGAGAAGAGTTTAGACACTAGGAGAAGATAAGGAACACACCCATTATCAAGAAATCACATTAGGATTCTCTTTTTAACCTGTTCCTTAAAACACTAGTGCTTAGGAAATCTATTGAAGGCAGAAGCAGTCAAGGGTAGCTTAGGGTTAGGGTTAGGGTTAGGGTACGTCTTAGGTTACGGGTTCGGGTACGGGTTCGGGTACGGGTTTGGGTATGGCGTAGGATAGGGGTTAGGGTTAGGGTTAGGGTTAGTTTGAGGGTTAGGGCTCGGTTTAGGGTACGGGTTAGGATTAGGGTACGTGTTAGGGTTAGGGTAGGGGTTAGGGTTAGGGTACGCGTTAGGGTTAGGGTAGTTATTAAACCTATCCCACTCTCTAGATACCCCTTAGCACGTCAAGGAATATTATTTGGGTGTCCAGCCATGGAGAAGAGTTTAGACACTAGGAGAAGATAAGGAACACACCCATTATCCTGAAATCACATTAGGATTCTCTTTTTAACCTGTTCCTTAAAACACTAGTGCTTAGGAAATCTATTGGAGGCAGAAGCAGTCAAGGGTAGCTTAGGGTTAGGGTTAGGGTTAGGGTTAGGGTTAGTGTTAGGGTACGGGTTCGGGTACGGGTTCGGGTACGGCGTAGGGTATGGGTTAGGGTTAGGGTTAGGGTTAGTTTGAGGGTTAGGGCTCGGTTTAGGGTACGGGTTAGGATTAGGGTACGTGTTAGTGTTAGGGTAGGGGTTAGGGTTAGGGTACGCGTTAGGGTTAGGGTAGTTATTAAACCTATCCCACTCTCTAGATACCGTTTAGCACGTCAAGGAATATTATTTGGGGGTCCAGCCATGGAGAAGAGTTTAGACACTAGGAGAAGATAAGGAACACACCCATTATCCTGAAATCACATTAGGATTCTCTTTTTAACCTGTTCCTTAATACACTAGTGCTTAGGAAATCTATTAGAGGCAGAAGCAGTGAAGGGTAGCTTAGGGTTAGGGTTAGGGTTAGGTTTAGGGTTAGGGTTAGGGTACGGCGTAGGGAACGGGTTCGGGTACGGGTTCGGGTACGGCGTAGGGTATGGGTTAGGGTTATGGTTAGGGTTAGTTTGAGGATTAGGGCTCGGTTTAGTGTACGGGTTAGGATTAGGGTACGTGTTAGGTTTAGGGTAGGTGTTAGGGTTAGGGTACGCGTTAGGGTTAGGGTAGTTATTAAACCTATCCCACTCTCTAGATACCCCTTAGCACGTCAAGGAATATTATTTGGGGGTCCAGCCATGGAGAAGAGTTTAGACACTAGGAGAAGATAAGGAACACACCCATTATCCTGAAATCACATTAGGATTCTCTTTTTAACCTGTTCCTTAAAACACTAGTGCTTAGGAAATCTATTGGAGGCAGAAGCAGTCAAGGGTAGCTTAGGGTTAGGGTTAGGGTTAGGGTTAGGGTTAGTGTTAGGGTACGGGTTCCGGTACGGGTTCCGGTACGGGTTCGGGTACGGCGTTGGGTATGGGTTAGGGTTAGGGTTAGGGTTAGTTTGAGGGTTAGGGCTCGGTTTAGGGTACGGGTTAGGATTAGGGTACGTGTTAGGGTTAGGGTAGGGGTTAGGGTTAGGGTACGCGTTAGGGTTAGGGTAGTTATTAAACCTATCCCACTCTCTAGATACCCCTTAGCACGTCAAGGAATATTATTTGGGGGTCCAGCCATGGAGAAGAGTTTAGACAATAGGAGAAGATAAGGAACACACCCATTATCAAGAAATCACATTAGGATTCTCTTTTTAACCTGTTCCTTAAAACACTAGTGCTTAGGAAGTCTATTGGAGGCAGAAGCAGTCAAGGGTAGCTTAGGGTTAGGGTTAGGGTTATTGTTAGGGTAAGGCTTAGGGTACGGGTTCGGGTACGGGTTCGGGTACGGCATAGGGTATGGGTTAGGGTTAGGGTTAGGGTTAGTTTGAGGGTTAGGGCTCGGTTTAGGGTACGGGTTAGGATTAGGGTACGTGTTAGGGTTAGGGAAGGGGTTAGGGTTAGGGTACGCGTTAGGATTACTGTAGTTATTAAACCTATCCCACTCTCTAGATACCCCTTAGCACGTCAAGGAATATTATTTGGGGGTCCAGCCATGGAGAAGAGTTTAGACACTAGGAGAAGATAAGGAACACACCCATTATCAAGAAATCACATTAGGATTCTCTTTTTAACCTGTTCCTTAAAACACTAGTGCTTAGGAAATCTTTTGAAGGCAGAAGCAGTCAAGGGTAGCTTAGGGTTAGGGTTAGGGTTAGGGTACGGCTTAGGGTACGGGTTCGGGTACGGGTTTGGGTATGGCGTAGGATAGGGGTTAGGGTTAGGGTTAGGGTTAGTTTGAGGGTTAGGGCTCGGTTTAGGGTACGGGTTAGGATTAGGGTACGTGTTAGGGTTAGGGTAGGGGTTAGGGTTAGGGTACGCGTTAGGGTTAGGGTAGTTATTAAACCTATCCCACTCTCTAGATACCCCTTAGCACGTCAAGGGATATTATTTGGGTGTCCAGCCATGGAGAAGTGTTTAGACACTAGGAGAAGATAAGGAACACACCCATTATCAAGAAATCACATTAGGATTCTCTTTTTAACCTGTTCCTTAAAACACTAGTGCTTAGGAAATCTATTGGAGGCAGAAGCAGTCAAGGGTAGCTTAGGGTTAGGGTTAGCGTTAGTGTTAGGGTACGGGTTCCGGTACGGGTTCGGGTACGGGTTCGGGTACGGCGTTGGGTATGGGTTAGGGTTAGGGTTAGGGTTAGTTTGAGGGTTAGGGCTCGGTTTAGGGTACGGGTTAGGTTTAGGGTACGTGTTAGGGTTAGGGTAGGGGTTAGGGTTAGGGTACGCGTTAGGGTTAGGGTAGTTATTAAACCTATCCCACTCTCTAGATAACCCTTAGCACGTCAAGGAATATTATTTGGGGGTCCTGCCATGGAGAAGAGTTTAGACACTAGGAGAAGATAAGGAACACACCCATTATCAAGAAATCACATTAGGATTCTCTTTTTAACCTGTTCCTTAAAACACTAGTGCTTAGGAAATCTATTGGAGGCAGAAGCAGTCAAGGGTAGCTTAGGGTTAGGGTTAGGATTAGTGTTAGGGTAAGGCTTAGGGTACGGGTTCGGGTACGGGTTCGGGTACGGCATAGGGTATGGGTTAGGGTTAGGGTTAGGGTTAGTTTGAGGGTTAGGGCTCGGTTTAGGGTACGGGTTAGGATTAGGGTACGTGTTAGGGTTAGGGTAGGGGTTAGGGTTAGGGTACGTGTTAGGGTTAGTGTAGTTATTAAACCTATCCCACTCTCTAGATACCCCTTGGCACGTCAAGTAATATTATTTGGGGTTCCAGCCATGGAGAAGAGTTTAGACACTAGGAGAAGATAAGGAACACACCCATTATCAAGAAATCACATTAGGATTCTCTTTATAACCTGTTCCTTAAAACACTAGTGCTTAGGAAATCTATTGGAGGCAGAAGCAGTCAAGGGTAGCTTAGGGTTAGGGTTACGGTTAGGGTTAGGGTTAGTGTTAGGGTACGGATTCGGGTACGGGTTCGGGTACGGCGTAGGGTATGGGTTAGGGTTAGTGTTAGGGTTAGTTTGGGGGTTAGGGCTCGGTTTAGGGTACGGGTTAGGATTAGGGTACGTGTTAGGGTTAGGGTAGGGGTTAGGGTTAGGGTACGCGTTAGGATTACTGTAGTTATTAAACCTATCCCACTCTCTAGATACCCCTTAGCACGTCAAGGAATATTATTTGGGGGTCCAGCCATGGAGAAGAGTTTAGACACTAGGAGAAGATAAGGAACACACCCATTATCAAGAAATCACATTAGGATTCTCTTTTTAACCTGTTCCTTAAAACACTAGTGCTTAGGAAATCTATTGAAGGCAGAAGCAGTCAAGGGTAGCTTAGGGTTAGGGTTAGGGTTAGGGTACGTCTTAGGTTACGGGTTCGGGTACGGGTTCGGGTACGGGTTTGGGTATGGCGTAGGATAGGGGTTAGGGTTAGGGTTAGGGTTAGTTTGAGGGTTAGGGCTCGGTTTAGGGTACGGGTTAGGATTAGGGTACGTGTTAGGGTTAGGGTAGGGGTTAGGGTTAGGGTACGCGTTAGGGTTAGGGTAGTTATTAAACCTATCCCACTCTCTAGATACCCCTTAGCACGTCAAGGAATATTATTTGGGTGTCCAGCCATGGAGAAGAGTTTAGACACTAGGAGAAGATAAGGAACACACCCATTATCCTGAAATCACATTAGGATTCTCTTTTTAACCTGTTCCTTAAAACACTAGTGCTTAGGAAATCTATTGGAGGCAGAAGCAGTCAAGGGTAGCTTAGGGTTAGGGTTAGGGTTAGGGTTAGGGTTAGTGTTAGGGTACGGGTTCGGGTACGGGTTCGGGTACGGCGTAGGGTATGGGTTAGGGTTAGGGTTAGGGTTAGTTTGAGGGTTAGGGCTCGGTTTAGGGTACGGGTTAGGATTAGGGTACGTGTTAGTGTTAGGGTAGGGGTTAGGGTTAGGGTACGCGTTAGGGTTAGGGTAGTTATTAAACCTATCCCACTCTCTAGATACCGTTTAGCACGTCAAGGAATATTATTTGAGGGTCCAGCCATGGAGAAGAGTTTAGACACTAGGAGAAGATAAGGAACACACCCATTATCCTGAAATCACATTAGGATTCTCTTTTTAACCTGTTCCTTAATACACTAGTGCTTAGGAAATCTATTAGAGGCAGAAGCAGTGAAGGGTAGCTTAGGGTTAGGGTTAGGGTTAGGTTTAGGGTTAGGGTTAGGGTACGGCGTAGGGAACGGGTTCGGGTACGGGTTCGGGTACGGCGTAGGGTATGGGTTAGGGTTATGGTTAGGGTTAGTTTGAGGATTAGGGCTCGGTTTAGTGTACGGGTTAGGATTAGGGTACGTGTTAGGTTTAGGGTAGGTGTTAGGGTTAGGGTACGCGTTAGGGTTAGGGTAGTTATTAAACCTATCCCACTCTCTAGATACCCCTTAGCACGTCAAGGAATATTATTTGGGGGTCCAGCCATGGAGAAGAGTTTAGACACTAGGAGAAGATAAGGAACACACCCATTATCCTGAAATCACATTAGGATTCTCTTTTTAACCTGTTCCTTAAAACACTAGTGCTTAGGAAATCTATTGGAGGCAGAAGCAGTCAAGGGTAGCTTAGGGTTAGGGTTAGGGTTAGGGTTAGGGTTAGTGTTAGGGTACGGGTTCCGGTACG
>NW_027175762.1:25000-29702 GCF_028021215.1 Eschrichtius robustus | reverse complement strand
GACATGAGAGGATTCACACTGAATAAAATAGTCTCAGCATGGTGAAGGAAGGACATTCTTCAGTGGTGCCTTATCCCTTGGTGTCCTCACACCAAGGAGGTGCCAATTCTAACGTCACAATGGCAAATTCCTCACCTAGTTCACATCAAGAAATGAATGCTGGGAATATACTGACTCTATAAAGAATGTGTGAGCCCCACGATTGAGACAAGGTTCAGACGTTTGGAGATTGTCTATTACTACCAATCTACAGCATAAATAGGTAGATGGTGAAGTATTTTGAGAATGCAAAGTTTGGTACCAAGAAAGAAAGCAACCCCACTTCAGTGGATCAGTACTTGGACATACGTAAGCACTACCGAATGGGTGTGTGTCTTTCAAAACCAGGAAAAGTTGCCCTGAGTCAGAATGGGTCAATTTTCCTTTCATACACTCGCTGTCGATCAGTGAGGGACTTTCTATTTTTATGAAGTTGTAAACATAATTACAAACCCTAGGGTCAATCAGGAACTAAGTTTCAATGGTCAGTAAAAAAGTAGAACACAAGTGATGGGGGTTACCTGTTACATTACTGTTCAAATAGGTATGCACGCACATGTCAAGGATGAGTGGCCACAAGAATTAACACAACAAAGTTGAAACCTGTGCATGTGCGTGTGTGCGTGTGTGTGTGTGACTCATAGGTGGATGTTTTCCATAGCCGTGCACTATGGCACTGCAGGATCTGTGGTTGCTGAGTCCCCGGAGGTGGAAGCGCAGATACAGGGCCCTGACTGTGAAGTTATCCATGGATTTTCACAGTGCGTGGGCTCGGCACCCGTAACCCTCCATGTTGGTTGTTCAACGGTCAACTCTAGTTTATAGATCAGAGAGGATAACATCATGTGTTCACTATTAATAACTTTTCCAAATAATCTTTATCTTTTTAAAAGGAAGACATCATTTAATCCATTTCACAAGCTGATATTGGGAACCTACTGCCCCAGCACGTGAATTATCCCTACAGAACACGAGATCCCCGAGAAGGAAGAGCCCTGAGCACTGAGACGCCATGAAGGTAGGCTTTTAGATGATATTCTCTGCTTCTCCAGCTTGAGGTAAAACATGGGATGACTGGGTCTACCTATCCCATTCCGGTTTGTCAATTGGGAGCCCCCATGGCACGTATCACCAGAAGTCGGTCCATGATAACTCCATCTATAGGAATTCTTGGCAGTTTTATGTTCAGGATCATTTCTTTTCCTGCCATCGATTGAAAACTCCTTGGGCCCTGTTAGCAGTTACAGATTCAATGAGTCCAGTACTTCATAGGTTTTGTCACGTATTTAGAAGGGGAATCACCATCAAGTTGCTGAAATGAGGACTAAGTGTCTTTCAGACATGGAGAAGGAAATAAATGGTGCTCTGCGGGGTGTGCGATGACAGGCACCCAGGATTCCTTCACCCAGCCCTCCCTTTGCTCCCTCACCGCTTCCTGGAAAATTGGCGCGCGCGCGCACACGCACACGCACACGCACACGCACACGCACACACACACACACACACACACACAGCTCTGGGGGCGCTATTTGCTGTCCATGATTTCACGTGCCTTTTGGGCACGGCTGGTAGAGATGGACATGAAGCAGCAGGACAGCAAGCTGGCATCTCGGTCGGCCTAGAGAAGTTTCCCAAGTGAAATATCAGAACCAGGGCAGGGGGGCGTAGAGAGAGGCGGGGAGGGGAGGCCCACGTGACCTGGGAGAGAGGTTGGGGGGGGACCGCTGACCGACCTCGGTTCAGGTTCCCCGTCCCCCCCCCCCCGCTGAGAACCTGCCTTCGCTTCCTGCCCTCAGGTGTGTGAGAGGAGCATGTTTCTTTCCAACAAATACCAACACATCAATTCAGTCTGTTTGTGTGTTTGTTCTTGCTTGTTCGTTTTCTGGACGAGGCCAAAGAACCCTTCCAGTGGAGGTGTGTGTACAAAGGAGGATCTGACAGGATGGGAGGGTGCGGGTCAGTCCATGTGCCAAGAAATCCAGAGAATCTGTCGTAGCTGAGACTCGGGCCTTTTGCAGAAATAGGCCAAGAGAGTTCAGATTTGATCATTCACTGCCAAATAGTCATCACAGCAGTTTCCTGGAAGGGATTGTGTTGCAGGAGCCAGCGTGGCCCTCAGCCCTCAGGCCTCAGCCCGGCGGGCGGGCAGGCAGGCAGGCAGGCAGCGGCTATTGTCTGTTGTTCCCGCCCCCACCCCCACCCCCACCCCCGTTCCTTCTCCAGCGCTCCTTCCTAAGTCCCCTGGACTGACCTTTGCCAGGAGCGGGGGAGGGGAGGTCCGGACGATTCATTCGGCAGGGCCTCGTTCAATCGCTCCATTCAAATGCAGAAAGCTCTCCGGTCAAGTCGGAGCGTTTGACTTTGCCTCGAGCTTCTCTTTAATGAATGGCTTTTTCTTTTTTCTTTCCCCAATTTCCCCCACCCTTAGGCTGCCCCCTCCAAACTGCAGGGAGGGAAGGAGGGAGAGAGGAAGGGATGGGAGGAGGATGTGTGAGAAACAGGCTTTTTTTCCAGGCAAAAGGAGTCCCCTCCTTTTCCTAACCCAGGAAACCCCACTACACCATTTGAGAATCATGGACACGCGTGAAAGCAGACGTCTTCACTTGAGATCTTCCTCCGCAGGAGGACAGAAAGGAGGGCCAGTGTGTCCCTCTTGTGCTGGCCGGTTCTTAGGTCACTTGAATTCAAAATAAGCAATAGAGCATGGAGGCACATTTTGGGGCGGCCTACTCTGGAGCCCAACAGTTCCCTCCTCTGAAAGTTCCTTGGAACATATTAAAGCTGAGCTGGTGACTCGTGTGTGTGTGTGTGTGTGTGTGTGTGTGTGTGTGTGTGTGTGTGTGTGTGTGTGTGTGTCTGTCTGTCTGTCTGTCTGTCTGTCTGTCTGTCTGTCTGTCTCTGAGTCAAGGAGATTTCTAGATGTCAGGGTCGAAGCAACTTTAGAAGTTTGAAATAACTCTGATGATGTCGTCGGGTGTTTGGTTCAAATTTCAGAGTGGCTCTCACAGAAACAGGAACGAGGACTTTTTCCATAGGAGCCGTTGTGGCCGTTTCTCTAAGGTTTTCGTCAAGTTCTCTAGCTTCCGTTTGCAGGGCTTCAGGCAAAGGGCCGTTTTAGTTCTCAGTGATGCCAAGTCAAAAGGGTGGGAGAAAATGGCAAAACGTTCATGGAGAGAGTCGTAGCCAGATATTGGAGGGAACTCAAAAAACTTCGGGATGCAGTCCAGTTTTCAGGTTAAGAACAACACCCTAAGGGAAGTGAGTAAGACCAGAATTTCATATCCACAAGTGTGTATCCCCGTTTTATGGAAACATAATTTTGGCCTCCAAGTAACATATGCAAATAACTCTATTGCCAGGGAAATAAGAAGCCTCCCTGAGAGTTTCTGAATTAAGGAAAGTAGGGAGAAAAAGATCAGTGATTCTATCCTGCTGACAGAGGTATAAGTTACCAAATGGACGTCCCCCTTTAAAAATAAAAGAAGAAAATTGGGTTTTGTTTGTTTGTTTTTGTTTTTCCTTGTATCTGGAAAACAAAAGATTTAACAATCAGTCCTAATCTCTCCCTCTCTCCCTCTCTCCCTCTCTCTCTCTGTTTTTCTCTCTCTCTCTCTCTCTTTATATATATATATATATATCAAAATACTTTATATAGATATTCTTTTTCAGATTCTTTTCTCTCATACGTTATTACAAAGTAGTGAGTAGAGTTTCCTGTGCTATATAGTAGGAGGTGTTTGTTGATTACCTACTTTATGTACAGTAATGTGTATATGTTCATCTCAACCTCCTAAGTTATCTATCCCCCGCTTCCCCAAGCAGTCCTATTTTACACAAGTAGTCATACACATTGTCATCCTATTCATCAGTTCATTCAACCCCATGTAAGTCATTCTTGTTCTTCTTGGAGTCCAGTTTTTCCATCGGTTCTGCCGACCTTGCCTGATGATTGAGGGTGACTGGACGAGTGACGGTTCCAAAAAGTTTACAAGAGCTTTTGTGAAGGATTGTAGGATTTGCCCAGAGAAGCGGGTGCCTTGATCTGATCACACGGGAGGCTGTGGAAGGTAGACCCCAAGTGGCAAACACATTTTGTTTTTTTAACAGTCTCTGTGCCACGGTGAGGACATCAGGCTTGCAGCGAGGGAAGACTTCAACCCACACGGAAAACATACAAGGATGTTTGGATGACCCCTACTAAGTGGCAGTGGAATGAAATCCAGTGGCTGGGGTTCAGAGGGTCCAGAGAGAGGAGGTTTTCTTTCCATAGAGAAAAATGATTTTTCCCCCCCAGGGTTACAAGCATGACAGGTCAGACGTTGCCGGTAGACTGTAGAAGTCTTCCTGCCAATGTCTATTTACAATTGGAGTCATCTTGGAGGCACCATGGGCGGGTGAAGGAATGCAAGGTGTGGGGGAGGGGGGAGGTTGGCCAGGGAGCAACCGGCTGGGCCAACGTCTCCCGTCTGCCATAGCCCCGACCGGCTGTTGAAAGGACAGAATGGACCTGATCCACGTGTGCCCCGCCACCCCCACCATCTTTCCACAGGCTGTTGTTACTGCCTTGGCGTGAAAGTCGGTTAGAACATCTCCCTGATACTGGGTTCAGCCCCTTTCGTGTGAGCCTCCATTTTGACGATAACAGACAACACTTTATGCCAGG
>NW_027175762.1:17500-20000 GCF_028021215.1 Eschrichtius robustus | reverse complement strand
TCTCTCCTGCATCCATGGACAAGATGTTTCAAGTCCATCCAGTCAGATGAATGGTAGCATTTCTCAATGATCCTAAAATCCATGGATGAGGGCTAGCGTGGCTAGGGGCTTCCCTGGCGGTGTAGTGGTTAAGTCTCCATCCTTCCGCTGCACGGAATTGAATGAATGAATGAATGAATGAATGAATGAATGAATAATTTGAAAAGCGTTATTAAAAACAAAAAAGGGCTTCCCTGGTGGCACAGTGATTGAGAGTCTGCCTGCCAGTGCAGGGGACACGGGTTCGAGCCCTGGTCTGGGAGGATCCCCCATGCCGCGGAGCAGCTGGGCCCCGTGAGCCACAGAGCCTGTGCTCCACAACAAGAGAGGCCGTGACAGTGAGAGGCCCGCACACTGTGATGAAGAGTGGCCCCCGCTCGCCTCAACTAGAGAAAGCCCTCGCACAGAAACGAAGACCCAACACAGCCATAAGTAAATAAGTGAATGAATGAATGAATGAATGAATGAATGGTTAGATAGATAAATAAATAAATAAGGGACTTCTCTGGTGGCGCAGTGGTTAAGAATCTGCCTGTCAATACAGGGGACACGGGTTCGATCCCTGGTCCAGGAAGATCCCACATGCCGCGGAGCAACTAAGCCCGTGTGCCACAACTACTGAAGCCCGCACGCCTAGAGCTCATGCAACAAGAAAAGGCACCGCAATGATAAGCCCATGCACCACACTGAAGAGTAGCCCCTACTCGCCACAAGTAGAGAAAGCCTGCACGCAGCAACGAAAATCCAACACAGCCAAAAATTAAAAATAAAAAATTTTTTTAAAAATTAAAAAAGAAAAAGAAAAAATAAACAAACAAACAAACAAACAAACAAACAAACACAAAAAAAGAAGACTGGAGTGGCTTCCATCCCCCGCCCCCCTGGCCTCTGGCCTCTGGCCCATGATCTAGCATCCCCTGCCCTCCTCCCACTGTAACACCTCCCTCCGTCATTCAAAAATTAGCCCCGCCCACCCAGGCCGGCCCAGCCATCTGGTCGACCTCTTAAAAAACGAGCGACCGGCAGGTGGCGCCCGACAACCGGCAGTCGAGTGAGCGGGCCGCATCGGAATCGGGAGCAGCAGGGCGGCGGGGACACGAAGACGAACCCGATCCTCCTGGTGCGCATTTCTCCGCTCAGTGACGGCCGCGGACGGGGCACTGGGGACCTGGGGACCTGGGGACCTGGGGACCTGGGAACTGGGACCTGGGACCTAGGACCTGGGACCTAGGACCCGGAAGCATTTTTCTCCAACGTCCCTGCGATTCCACGGAAGGTGGACAGCAGGGAGGCCTCAGCCGGCACGAGTACGTCGAGAGCTAGAGTTTCCTTCTGTTGTCCTCGTTGTCGTTTTCCCCTCGCTGCCGCCGCAACGGAGGACCGTCCACCGGCGAGGAGAATAAAAATAGAGTACTATTTAAACTTCAGTGGTTCTCGTTTACACGTTTAATCTTAATAAAAAGAGACGAACTCGGCACACCGATCGTTCAGGACACAAGTAGAGGATAGGTATCTGAGGCCCACGGAGCCCAAGTCCTCGGGGGGAGAACTGGTCGACCCGGCGGCCGGGGGACCCCGGAGACGACGGAGCCCAAGTCCAGGTCCCGGTCCCGGTCCAGGTCCAGGTCCAGGTCCACGTCCACGTCCAGTTCCCGGTCCAGGTCCAGGTCCATGTCCAGGTCCCGGTCCCGGTCCCGGTCCAGTTCCAGGTCCAGGTCCAGGTCCAGGTCCAGGTCCAGGTCCAGGTCCATGTCCATGTCCATGTCCAGGTCCCGGTCCCGGTCCGGTTCCAGGTCCAGGTCCAGGTCCAAGTCGAAGTCCAAGTCTAAGTCCAATTCCAGGTCCGCGGGGAGAACTGGTCGACCCGGCGGCCGGGGGACCCCGGAGACGACGGAGCCCAAGTCTAGGTCCCGGTCCATGTCCATGTCCAGGTCCAGGTCCATGTCCATGTCCAGGTCCAGGTCCAGGTCCAGGTCCAGGTCCCGGTCCAGGTCCATGTCCAGGTCCAGGTCCCGGTCCCGGTCCGGGTCCGGGTCCGGGTCCGGGTCCGGGTCCGGGTCCATGTCCATGTCCAGGTCCAGGTCCAGGTCCAGGTCCAGGTCCAGGTCCAGGTCCCGGTCCGGGTCCGGGTCCGGGTCCGGGTCCATGTCCATGTCCAGGTCCAGGTCCAGGTCCCGGTCCCGGTCCCGGTCCGGGTCCGGGTCCGGGTCCGGGTCCGGGTCCGGGTCCATGTCCAGGTCCATGTCCATGTCCAGGTCCAGGTCCAGGTCCAGGTCCAGGTCCCGGTCCGGGTCCGGGTCCGGGTCCGGGTCCGGGTCCGGGTCCATGTCCCGGTCCCGGTCCCGGTCCCGGTCCAGGTCCATGTCCATGTCCATGTCCATGTCCAGGTCCAGGTCCAAGTCGAAGTCCAAGTCTAAGTCGAAGTCCAAGTCCGCGGGGAGAACTGGTCGACCCGGCGGCC
>NW_027175762.1:0-2500 GCF_028021215.1 Eschrichtius robustus | reverse complement strand
AACCTGGAGCGCTCCAGGGGCACCACCGACGGGCCAAGCAAGGCACGCTCACGCGCCAGCAGGGGCGCGCAGCGCAGCGGCGGGACGGCCCCCCCCAACGACGCGGGGAGGACCGCTCGCGAGGCACACGCCAAGGAGGCGAAGCGAGAGTGTCTGCTGCGTCCGAGGACCACGGACCCGCCCGCGCCATGAGGCAGGGGGCGGGGAGGACCGAGGGTCAGGGCCGGAGACCACCACCCCTGCCTTCCCGCCCACACCCCTCGACAGGCCGGGAGGGTGTGAAAAGAGAGGCGAGGGGCCCGCGGACAGAACGAGAAGAGCGGTCCCGTTCGCCAGGAACGTCCGTCCCTCGTCTAGCGCGACTTAGGTCCGGCCCAGGAGAGCGCGACATCACCACATCGATCAGTCAATCCAGCGAGCCAGGGGCCAGAAAGCCCCGAAGGGGAGGGGGCACGGTGAGGACCATCATCCGAGGAGCCTGCTTCAGCCTCACCGGCAGCCCGCAGCCCCAGCCCCCCCCCTACCACCTCCTTTTCTTTCTCTCAGGCAACACTGGCCGACGACCCCGCCAGGAGAACGCCTGACACGTGGCACGGAGCCTGCGGGGTGGGGCCGTCTCAGCCACCACCGGGTGCCTGCGGCGGGGGGTGGGAGTCACACGGGGTGGAAGACCCACGCGCCACCTCGCCCCGCCGCCCTCGGGTGAGCCAGAGACCGGAGGCGGCACCGCGGGCCGGGTCAGCCGGGCGCACACACGAGAGCCGGCGCGCAGGCCCAGGCGGGCGGCTCAAGCGGCAAGGGCCGGTTCGGGTGCCAGGCGGCAGTCCCAAGCCCAGAGCCCTGCATGCGTCCGGAGTCCCCAAGTCCTCAGCGACAGACGCCAAGGAAGACCGTGTCAGCACCTACCTGGTGGCAAAAAAGGCCCATTTCGGGCGAAAAAATCACGACGCCCGGCAGCGGGGCCCATCCACGAATCGCAGGGGTGGTCCCCGGGACCTCGGTCCCGCCACCTGTCCCCAACACTTCCCCATCCACACCAGTCCCGGAGCTCTCGGGGCCATCTGGTCGACCCGAGGAGCGTGGTGGCAAAGTGGGGGCGGGGCGGGGCGGGGCGGGGCGGGGCGGGAGGGCGGGAAAACGTGGGAGAGGCAGCGAGCGGGCCGGGGTCGCCCTCCCCAGTTCGCCCGCGCGGGCAGGTACCGGTCCCTCCGAGTCTCCGGGCGAGGACTTGGTTAGAGAAAAAGAAATATCCCACTCGCCGCCTCCGACGAGCGGGCCCCACGAGGGACCGCGCCCGGGCCCAGGCCGCCCTATCCGGGCCACCCAGTAAGGCTCGGGCCGGTCCCCACCCCCCCGGCGGGGACTCGCGGTGGAGGAGGGGGCGGGGCAGGGTGAGAAAAAGTCGCGTCCGCCGACCGGGAACCCACGTGGGCACGCTGAAGGGCCGGGTGCGCCCTCCCCGGCCACCCGCGCGAGCAGGGCCCGGTCCGTCCACGTCCCCGGACCCAGGGGGGACTTGAAAACATTTTCCCAGGGAGGCGGCCTCCCAGGCGACCGGAGCCCACGAGGGACCGCACCCGTGTTGGCCCTTGCCGGGTCTCTCGGGTCACCCCTCGCGGCCCAGGCCGGTCCCCACCTCTGGAGTCCGACTCGGAAAAACATCGGTCAGAAAGAATCCGACCACCGGGACCCACGCGCGCCCTCCACCGGCCTAAACCGCACGGGCCCGGGCCGGTCCCCACCTCCGGAGCGGGGCGCTGTGGGGGACCCGGGGAGGGAGGGGGTCGGGGAACGAACACTCCGAAGGGGTGAGCCAGGAGAAGGCCCGACCGCCCATCCACAGGCGCTCCGGAGGGGCGCGAAAGACCCTCTCCCTTCCCACCGCGGCGGCCCGGCCCAGGTCGGGTCGGATGGCCGGGGTCGGTCCCCGCGGCCGGAGGGGCGCGGGCGGATGCTGGTCGACCAAGCCAGGCGGCCCCTCAAACCGGCTCGAGAGCGCGGCGACGGTCCCACCCTCACAGACCTGCACGCCCAATCTCAAGCGACAGCAGGAGGCGCCCACGCCTGGGCGCCACCGGGACAGTCGCCACCAGCGTCGCCTGGCTCCCGGAAATCTGCCTCGGGCCCGGCGGCCGAGTCACAGCCCTCACGAAGGTCGCCGGAGCTCCAGAGACAAGGGACAATATAAAAGCGGCCGCCAGGTGGCTCCTGACAACCGGCTCCAACGTCCCCGGGCCGGATCCCGGTCGCCGGCCGGCCACCGAGGACGCTGCAGCGCCGCCGGGCCGCCCAAACGCCCGAGCTCAGCCCGGGGCGAGGCGGCGGGCGTCTGGCGCGGCCCCGAGGCGTCCGTCTCGGAGCTAGCCCCCGGGTCGGCACGACACGGCGCGACCCCGGCAGCAGACGGGGTGGGGGGGGCGGGGGAAGCCGGGAAGATGTCGCCGGGAGGCTGCCTCGGAGGAGACGCGCTCCCCACGCGATTCCTGGGCGGGGGGAAATA
>NW_027175761.1:0-29729 GCF_028021215.1 Eschrichtius robustus | reverse complement strand
AGATTCCGTTCACCCAGAACAAAAGACATTTTTCAATCAAATTTCCTCTGATAAACACTACAACTTAAAAACACAAACAAGAATTAAGGAGGCTAAACTTTACGGGGGTTTGTCCTGGCACATTCCACTCTAATCTGCAACCAAAAAGCACAACTTGCAGCAAGGTTCTGTTTCCCTAGCAAGCAGAGTTCGCAACGTAGAAATGCTGCCACCCTAAGGCCGTTTCCTCAAACAGCAGCTTTCATTCTACAGCTAATGGTCACTAATATTCACAAGGACTGCAGGGCTGTAAATGACTCATGCCCTGAAAAAATATGCTGGGGTTGGGAATGGCCAAAAAAGTACACAACACGGAAAACTTTGCAAGAAAAGAGTTTGAAGAGGTAAGTGTTACTCACTCTGTTATTTATAAAAAAGAAGAACATGGATAAAAGCTCAATATCAGGAATTATTGGTTGGATGCAAATCCAAACTACAAAAAGATTTCGCCACCCAGTATTCAAACTGCCATCCGTAAAATGTCTACAAACAATAAATGCTGACGGGTTAGTGGAGAAAGGCATAGCCACTATGCTGTTGGTTGGATGTAAAGTGGTAAGAGCTAATCATGAGAACAGAATGGAGCTTCATTTAAAAGGTAAAAACTGAGCTACCACATGTTGCGGCCGATCCCCTAATGGGCCTATACCCTAAGAAGACCAGAATCGGACAGGCACAGACAGAAAATCATGCACTGCAGCCATATTTACAATAGCCAAGACAGGCAAGCAAACAAAATGTCCATCAACAGATAAATGGACAAAGAACAAGCGGTATACGTACCGAATGCAATAGTAGCCTCGGGAAAAAAATGAACAGTGCCGTTTTCAGGAGTGCAGATGAGCCTAGAAGTAATCATATTGGGTTAAGTAAGTCAAAAGGGAATGACAAATATCCTACGGTATCGTTTATACATGTTATCCTAAGATTGCTACCAATGAACATATTTCCAAAAAAAAAGACACTCACAGACTTATAAAACAAACTAATGGTTAACCAAATTAAAAGGTGGGAGGATGGATAAATTAGGATTATGGTGCTAACATACATATACTAATATATGTTAAATGTCTATAAACATAAAACATATAAACTATATGAATTATATAATCACCAATACATATAAAAATTATAATAACAAAACACCTACCAAATACCAAGGGAGGTCTACTCAACTTTCTGTAATAACATACATGGTAACAGGATCTTAAGATGAACAGACATATGTATGAATCATTGAGCAGATTCTGTACAGCCAGACAATCACAACACTCTAATCAAATTTACTCCGGTAAGAAATATAAATTAATTTTAAAAAACAAACATAAGTTAGGAGACATGACCTTTTGAGGGCTTGCCCCAGCACATTCCACTCTAATTTACAACCTTGGAACACGACCTCCAGGAAGAGTCTGTTGCCCTACTAACAAGAGTTGAGTACGTAATAATGCTGCCGCCTCTTGGCTGCTTCCCACAAGAGCAGCTAAAAACCCAGTGCTAATGGTTGCTTAATAGTCACAAGGCCTGCAGGGCTGTAAATGACACCTGCCCTCAAAAAATGCCCTGGGGTAGGGAATAGGCAAGAAAATTCAACACATGACAAATTTTTCAAGAAGTCAATATGAAGAGGGTAGTTGTACTCACTCTTTAAGAAAAAAAAGGGATAGAAAAAACAGGACATGCCTAAACCTCAGTATAAGGAATTAGTAGCCACATGCAAATCCAACCTCCAGAAAGGTTTCAGCTCACACCAGTCAAATGACCATCAGCAAAAAGTCTACAAACTATAAATGCTGAAGGGGTTTTAGAGAACTGTGTACCTTCTAGCTGCTGTTGGGATGTAAAGTGGTATCAGCACTAACGAAAATTGAACGGAGCTGGTTTAAAGGGTAAAAATTGAGCTACCATATGTTGCGGCAGCACAACTTTTGGGCCTATAACCTAAGACAACCAGAATTGGAAAGACAGAGGCAGGCAAATGTGCACTGCAGCAATATTGAAGTAGCCAAGACATGGAAGCAAAACAAAGGCCCATAAACAAATGAATGGACAAAGAAGTGGTATATGGACACATTGGAATATTAGTCATGAAAAAAAATAAAAGAATGGCATAGGCAGCACCACAGATGAGCCTAGAGATATTAACACAACGTGAAGTAAGTCAGAATGCGAGAGACAAATGTCCTAGGATAACACTTATGTCATCTGAAAATTCATAAAAATGAACATATTTCCACAGAGAAAGACAATCTCACATTGAGAAGACAAACTTTTGGTTAAGCCAAAGAAAAGGTGTGAGGATTGGATAAATTAGGATATTGGGGTTAACAAACATATACTAATATATATAAAATATATCATCCCCAAAGACCTATGGAATACCAAGTGTGGTGAACTCAACACTCTGTAATAAGCTACATGGAAAAGGACCCAAAGATCAATAGATATATGTATATGTGTAAATGAAAAAGATTCCGTTCACCCAGAACAAAAGACATTTTTCAATCAAATTTCCTCTGATAAACACTACAACTTAAAGACACAAACAAGAATTAAGGAGGCTAAACCTTACGGGGGTTTGTCCTGGCACATTCCACTCTAATCTGCAACCAAAAAGCACAACTTGCAGCAAGGTTCTGTTTCCCTAGCAAGCAGAGTTGGCAATGTAGAAATGCTGCCACCCTAAGGCCGTTTCCTCAAACAGCAGCTTTCAATCTACAGCTAATGGTCACTAATATTCACAAGAACTGCAGGGCTGTAAATGACTCATGCCCACAAAAAATATGCTGGGGTTGGGAATGGCCAAAAAATTACACAACACGGAAAACTTTGCAAGAAAAGAGTTTGAAGAGGTAAGTGTTACTCACTCTGTTATTTTAAAAAAAGAAGAACATGGATAAAAGCTCAATATCAGGAATTATTGGTTGGATGCAAATCCAAACTACAAAAAGATTGCGACACCCAATATTCAAAATGCCATCCGTAAAAAGTCTACAAACAATGAATGCTGACGGGTTAGTTGAGAAAGGCATAGCCACTATGCTGTTGGTTGGATGTAAACTGGTAACAGCTAATCATGAGAACAGAATGGAGCTTCATTTAAAAGGTAAAAACTGAGCTACCACATGTTGCGGCCGATCCCCTAATGGGCCTATACCCTAAGAAGACCAGAATCGGAAAGGCACAGACAGGAAAACATGCACTGCAGCCATATTTACAATAGCCAAGACAGGCAAGCAAACAAAATGTCCATCAACAGATAAATGGACAAAGAACAAGCGGTATACGTACCGAATGCAATAGTAGCCTCGGGAAAAAAATGAACAGTGCCGTTTTCAGGAGTGCAGATGAGCCTAGAAGTAATCATATCGGGTTAAGTAAGTCAAAAGGGAATGACAAATATCCTACGGTATCGTTTATACATGTTATCCTAAGATTGCTACCAATGCACATATTTCCACAGAAAAAGACACTCACAGACTTATAAAACAAACTAATGGTTAACCAAATTGAAAGGTGGGAGGATGGATAAATTAGGATTATGGGGCTAACATACATATACTAATGTATGTTAAATGTCTATAAACATATAACATATAAACTATATGAATTATATAATCACCAATACATATAAAATATATAATGACAAAACAACTAGTAAATACCAAGCGAGGTCTACTCAACGTTCTGTAATAACATACATTGTAACAGGATCCAAAAATGAACAGACATATGTATGAATCATTGAGCAGATTCTGTACAGTCAGACAATCACAACACTCTAATCAAATTTACTCCGGTAAGAAATATAAATTAAATTTTAAACACAAACATAAGTAAGGAGACATAACCTTTTGAGAGCTTACCCCAGCACATTCCACTCTAATTTCCAACCTCTGAACTCGACCTCCAGGAAGAGTCTGTTGCCCTAGTAACAAGAGTTGAGAATGTAATAATGCTGCCGCCTCGTGGCTGTTTCCCACAACAGCAGCTTTAAACCCAGTGCTAATGGTTGCTTAATAGTCACAAGGCCTGCCGGGCGGTAAATGACACCTGCCCTCAAAAAATGCCCTGGGGTAGGGAATAGGCAAGAAAATTCAACACATGACAAATTTTTCAACACGTCAATATGAAGAGGGAAGTTGTACTCACTCTTTAATAAAAAATAGGGAAAGAAAAAACAGGACATGCCTAAAGCTCAGTATAAGGAATTAGTAGCCACATGAAAATCCAAGATCTAAGCTGTAATCACAGTTTGATAAATAAAAACGACATGCTTTAAAGGTCAATTTCAACAGATTATTGGACACATGCAAATTCAACCACAAAGAGGTATCAGCTCGCACCTGTCAGAATAACCATCAGCAAGAAAACTACAAACAATAAATATTGAAGGTGTTTTGGAGAAATGCATACCCTCAACTTTAAGAGGGACGTAACCTGGAAAGAGCCACTAATGAGAACTGAATGGTGGTGCCTTTAAAATGTACACACTGAACTACCATATGATACAGCAAGCCCACTCCTTGTCCTATAACATAAGAAGATAAAACTGGAAAGACACAGGCAAGCAAATGTGCATTGCAGCAGTATTACAATAGCCAAGACATGGACACAACCAAAAAGTCCATTAAGAGGTGCATGGTCAAAGAAGAACTGGTACGCGTACAGATGGAATATTAGCCAGAGAAAAAAATGAAACAATGCCATTTGCAGCACCATGTATGATTCTTGAGGTAATCAGGCAAATTGTACTGAGTCAGAAAGCAAAAGACACATATCCTATAATATCACTTATAGGTCTTTGCTAAAAATTGATACCAATGAAGGTATTTCCACAGAGAAATGCAATCACAGATTCATTAAATAAGCTTATGGTTCACCAAATGGAAAGGTGTGAGGATTGGATACATTAGGATATTGGGGTTAAGATAGATATAGAAACACATGTGAAATATGTAATCACCAAAGACCTATGTAATACCAAGAGAAGATTACTCAACAGTGTGTCATAACCTACATGGGAAAATGATCCAAAGAAGAATAGATATATGCATATGTTTAAAAGAATCACATCTTGCACACCTAGAAGAAACAAAACATTTTAATCAAATTTGCTCTGATAAAAAATAAAAATTAAATTAAAAAAAGAACAAGAAGTAATGAGACATAAACTTAAGGGGCTTTTTGCTGGCACATTGTATTCTAATTTACAACCAGAACATGACTTCCATTAAGGCTCTGTCATCACTAATAAAGCAGCTTTATAAGCAATGTTGAAGATAGCTTAAAAGAAGTCTCACTAATTATTGATAGGAACAAGAAAACAAAGTAAAAATCTCGCTGCAAAAAGTATACATAGAGTAAGGATAGTAGATCAAACACTTATTAAACTTCTGTAAAGAATAAAAGACAACAGTAGTATGTTTTTCTAAAAAAGAGAGAGCCCAAATAAACCTGAAATGACAGAGATGATGTTACAACAGACACCACAGAAATACAAAGTATCCTAAGATACACACAGTGTAACTCAGGGCTCAGACTGGACAGAGCCCACTCTCCAGTCCCCTGTACATGACTTACAGGAGCCTCAGGAACTGAGGAGGGGGTCCCTGAGGAGAGGCTCAAGATAGAATATGGTAGGCATTAACATGGCTGCATTCATCTTAAACATGCCTGAACTACATTCACACGAGATGATTCTGTCCTGTATGTACATCGGCACCTCTAGTCGGAACTGCAGATCTTTGGCTTTAGCACCTCTACTGACAGCATTAGCTTCACCTGCTGTGGACCGTCTCCTATAGGATTTCTAGAACCACAAAACATCGAAGCTTCACAGGACCCAGAGTCTGTGCGACTCCACGCAGAGTCTCAGAGTCTCAACTCCAGTCAGATACTCCACTCTTGGAGGGCACACACAAAGTAGTGTGCACATCAGGACCCAGGGGAAGGAGCAGTGACCCTGTAAGAGAATGACCAGAACTACCTGCTAGTTTTAGAGGGTCTCCTGTAGAGGCAGGTGGTGGCTGTGGCTGTGGCTCACCGTGAGGACAACGACACTGGCGGCAGAAGTTCTGGGAAATACTCCTTGGTGTGAGCCCTCCCAGAGTCCGCCATTAGCCCCACCAAGAGCAAGGTAGCCTCCAGGGCTGGGTTGCCTCAGGCCAAACAACCAACAGGGAGGGAACCCAGCCCCATGCATCAGCAGACAAGCGGATTAAACTTTTTTATTAAAGTTTTATTTAATGCGCAGACAAGCGGATTAAAGCTCTGCCCACCAAAGCAACACCCAGCTCTACCCATCACCAGTCCCTCCCATCAGGAAGCTTGCACAAGCCTCTAAAATAGACTTATCCACTGGAGAGCAGACAGCAGAAGCAAGAAGAACTACAATTCTGAAGCCTGTGGAAGGAAAACCACATTCACAGAAAGATAGACAAAATGAAAAGGCAGAGGACTTTATACCAGATCAAGGAACAAGATAAAACCCCAGAAAAAAAACCGAAATGAGGTGGAGATAGGGAACCTCCCAGAAAAAGAATTCTGAATAATGATAGTGAAGATGATACAAGACCTTGGAAAAAGAATGGAGGCAAAGATCGAGAAGATGCAAGAAATGCTTAACAAAGACCTAGAAGAATTAAGGAACAAACACCTAGAAGAATTAAAGAACAAACAAACAGAGGTGAATAATATAATAACTGAAATGAAAAATACACTAGAAGGAATCAGTAGCAGAATAACTGTGGCAGAAGAACGGATAAGTGACCTGGAAGACAGAAAGGTGGAAATCACTGCCATGGAACAGAATAAAGAAAAAGAATGAAAATAAATGAAGACACCCTAAGAGTCCTCTGGGACAACATTAAACGCAACAACATTCACATTATAGGGGTCCCAGAAGGAGAAAAGAGAGAGAAAGGACCCAAGAATATATTTGAAGAGATTATAGTCAAAAACTTCCCTAGCATGGGAAAAGAAATAGCCACCCAAGTCCAGGAAGTGCAGAGAGTCCCAGGCAGGATAAACCAAAGGAGAAAAATGCCAAGACACATAGTAACCAAATTGACAAATATTAAAGACAAAGAAAAATTATTGAAAGCAACAAGGGAAAAATGACAAATAACATACAAGGGAACTCCCATAACAGCTGATTTCTCAGCAGAAAATCTACAAGCCAGATGGGAGTGGCATGATAAATTTAAAGTGATAAAAGGGAAGAACCTACCACCAAGAGTACTCCACCCAGCAAGGATCTCATTCAGATTTCACAGAGAAATCAAAAGTCCTACAGACAAGCAAAAGCTAAGAGAATTCAGCACCATGAAACCAGCTCTACACCAAATGCTAAAGGAACTTCTCTAAGTGGGAAACACAAGAGAAGAAAAGGACCCACCAAGACAAACCCGTAACAATTAAGAAAATAGTAATAGGAACATACGTATCGATAATTACCTTAAAAATGAATGGACTAAATGTTCCAACCAAAAGACACAGGCTCTCTGAATGGATACAAAAACAAGACCCATATATATGCTGTCTACAAGAGACCCATTTCAGACCTAGGGACACATACAGACTGAAAGTGAGGCGATGGAAAAATATATTCTATGCAAATGAAAATCAAAAGAAAGCTGGAGTAGCAATACTCATATCAGATAAAATAGAATTTAAAATAAAGAATGTTACAAGAGACAAGGGAAAACACTACATAATGGTCAAGGGATCAATCCAAGAAGAAGATATAACAATTATAAATATATATGTACCCAACATAGGAGCACCTCAATATATAAGGCAACTGCTAACAGCTATAAAAGAGGAAATCAACAGTAACACAATAATAGCGGGGGACTTTAACAGCTCACTTACCCCAGTGGAGATCATCCAGACAGAAAATTAATAAAGAAACACAAGCTTTAAATGACACAATAGACCAGATAGAGTTAATTGATATTTATAGGACATTCCATCCAAAAACAGCAGATTACACGTTCTTCTCAACTGCACACGGAACATTCTCCAGGATAGATCACATCTCGGGTCGCAAAAAAGCCTCAGTAAATTTAAGAAAACTGAAATCATATCAAGCAGCTGTTCCGACCACAATGCTATGAGATTAGAAATCAATTACAGGGAAAAAACCGTAAAAAACACAAACACATAGAGGCTAAACAATACGTTACTAAATAACCAAGAGATCACTGAAGAAATAAAAGAGGAAATCAAAAACTACCTAGAGACAAATGACAACAAAAACACGATGATCCAAAACCTATGGGATGCAGCAAAAACAGTTCTAAGAGGGAAGTTTATAGCAATACAAGCCTACCTCAAGAAACAAGAAAAATCTCAAATAAACAATCTAACCTTACACCTAGAGGAACTAGAGAAAGAAGAACAAAACCCAAAGTTAGTAGAAGGAAAGGAATCATAAAGATCAGAGCAGGAATAAATGAAATAGAAACAAAGAAAACGAAAGCAAAGATCAATAAAACTAAAAGCTGGTTCTTTGAGAAGATAAACAAAAATGATAAGCCTTTAGCCAGACTCAAGAAAGAGAGGGAGAGGACTCAAATCAACAAAATTAGAAGTGAAAAAGGAGAAGTTACAACAGACACCACAGGAATACAAAGCATCCTAAGAGACTACTACAAGCAACTCTATGCCAATAAAATGGACAATCTGGAAGAAATGGACAAATTCTTAGAAAGGGATAACCTTCCAAGACTGAATCAGGAAGAAATAGAGAATATGAACAAACCTATCACAAGCAATGAAATTGAAACTGTGATTAAAAATCTTCCAACAAACAAAAGTCCAGAACCAGATGGCATCACAGGTGAATTCTATCAAATATTTACAGAAGAGCTATCACCCAACCTTCTCAAATTCTTCAAAACAATTGCAGGGGAAGGAACACTCCCAAACGCATTCTATGAGACCACCATCACCCTGATACCAAAACCAGACAAAGATACTA
The DNA here is from genome assembly GCF_028021215.1 of Eschrichtius robustus. Lineage (NCBI taxonomy): Eukaryota > Metazoa > Chordata > Mammalia > Artiodactyla > Eschrichtiidae > Eschrichtius > Eschrichtius robustus. The sequence goes on along the minus strand of NW_027175761.1, from coordinate 20,704 downwards.
CAAGGAAAGAAAATTATAGACCAATATCACTGATGAATATAGATGTAAAAATCCTCAACAAAATACTAGCAAACAGAACCAAACAACACATTAAAAGGATCATACACCATGATCAAGTGAGGTTTATCCCAGGGATGCAAGGATTCTTCAATATACACAAATCAATGTGATACACCATATTAACAAATTGTAGAATAAAACCATATGATCATCTCAATAGATGCAGGAAAAGATTTTGAGAAAATTCAACACCCATTTATGATAAAAACTCTGCAGAGTGTGGGCACAGAGGGAAACTACCTCAACATAATAAAGGCCATATATGACAAACCCACAGCAAACAGCATTCTCAATGGTGAAAAACTAAAAGCGTTTCCTCTAAGATCAGGAACAAGACGAGGATGTCCACTCTCACCACTACTATTCAACATAGCTTTGGAAGTCCTAGCCATGGCAATCAGAGAAGAAAAAGAAATAAAAAGAATACAAAAAGGAAAAGAAGAAGTAAAACTGTCACTGTTTGCAGATGACATCATATCATAGATAGAGAATCCTAAAGATGCCACCAGAAAACCACTGGAGTTAATCAATGAATTTGGTAAAGTTGCAGGATACAAAATTAATGCAGAGAAATTGTTTGCATTCCTATACACTAACAATGAAAGAACAGAAGGAGAAATTAAGGAAAGAATCCCACTACCACTGCAACAAAAAGAATAAAATACCTAGGAATAAACCTAACTAAGGAACTAAAAGCCCTGTACTCAGAAAACTATAAGACACTGATGAAAGAAATCAAAGATGATATAAACAGATGGAGACATATACCATGTTCTTGGATTAGAAGAATCAATATTGTGAAAAAAACTATACTACCCAAAGCAATCTACAGATTCAATGCAATCCCTATCAAAATACCTTTGGCATTTTCTACAGAACTAGAAAAAAAATCTTAAAATTTGTAGGGAGACACAAAAGACCCCGGATAGCCAAAGCAGTCTTGAGGGGAAAAAAAAAGAGCTGGAGGAATCAGACTTCCAGACTTCAGACTATATTACAAAGCTACAGTAATCAAGATAATATGGTACTGACACAAAAACAGAAATAGAGATCAATAGAACAGGATAGAAAGCACAGAGATAAACCCACGTACCTATGGTTAACTAATCTATGACAAAGGAGGAAAGGGTATACAATGGAGAAAAGACAGTGTCTTCAGTAAGTGGTGCTGGGAAAACTGGACAGCTACATGTAAAAGAATGAAATTAGAACACTCCCTAACACCATACACAAACATAAACTCAAAATGGATTAGAGACCTAAATGTAAGACCAGCCACTATAAAACTCTTAGAGGAAAACATAAGCAGAACAGTCTATGACATAAATCACAGCAAGATCCTTCTTTGACCCACCTCCTAGATAAATGGAAATAAAAACAAAAATAAAAAAAGGGGACCTAATGAAACTTAAAATCTTTTGCACTGCAAAGGAAAACATAAGCAAGACGAAAAGACAACCATCAGAATGGGAGAAAATATTTTCAAATGAAGCAAATGGCAAAGGATTAATCTCCAAAAAGCAGCTCATGTAGCTCAATATCACAAAACCAAACAACCCAATCCAAACATGCGCAGAAGACCTAAATAGACATTTCTCCAAAGAAGATATACAGATTGCCAACAAACACATGAAAGAATGCTCAACATCACTGATCATTAGAGAAATGCAAATCGAAATTACAATGAGGTATCACCACACACAGGTAAGAATGGCCATCATCAAAAAAATCTACAAACAATAAATGCTGCAGAGGTGGGGAAAAAAGGGAACCCTCTTGCACCGTTGGTGGGAGTGTAAATTGATACAGCCACTATCGAGAACAGTATGGAGGTTCCTTAAAAAACTAAAAATAGAACTACCATATGACACAGCAATCTCACTACTGGGCATATACCTGGAGAAAACCATAATTCAAAAAGAGTCATGTTCCACAATGTTCATTGCAGCTCTATTTGCAATAGCCAGGACATGGAAGCAACCTAAGTGTCCATCAACTGATGAATGGGTAAAAAAGATGTTGCACATCTTCAATATAAAATGGAATATTACTCAGCCATAAAAAGAAATGAAATTGAGTTATTTGTAGTGAGATGGATGGACCTAAAGTCTGTCCTACAGAGTGAAGTAAGTCAGAAAGAGAAAAACAAATACTGTATGCTAACACATATATATGGAATCTAAAAGAAAAAAAGTTTATGAAGAACCTAGGGGCAGGAAAAGATTAAGGACACAGACGTAGAGAAAGGACTTGAGGACACGGGGAGGGGGAAGGGTAAGCTGGGACAAAGTGAGAGAGTGGTATGGACATATATACACTACCAAATGTAAAATTGATAGCTACTGGGAAACAGACACATAGCACAGGGAGATCAGCTCGGTGCTTTGTGACCACCTAAAGGGGTGGGAAAAGGGAGTGAGAGGGAGGTGCAAGAGGGAGGAGATATGGTGTTATATGTATACGTATAGCTGATTCACTTTTTTATACAGCAGAAACTAACACACAATTGTAAAGCAATTATACTCCAATAAAGATGTAAAAGAAAAAAAAAAGAAAGCCCAGAGACAAACCTACACACCTATGGTCCACTAATCTATGACAAAGGAGGCAAGGATATACAATGGAGAAAAGACAGTCTCTTCAATAAGTGGTGCTGGGAAAAATGGACAGCTACATGTAAAAGAATGAAATTAGAACACTCCCAAACACCATACACAAAAAATAAACTCAAAATGGATTAGAGACCGAAATGTAAGACCAGACACTATAAAACTCTTAGAGGAAAACATAGGAAGAATACTCTTTGACGTAAATCACAGCAAGATCTTTTTTGATCCACCTCCTAGAGTAATGGAATAAAAAACAAAAATAAACAAATGGGAGCAAATGAAACCTAAAAGCTTTTGGAAAGCAAAGGAAACTACAAACAAGACGAAAAGACAACCCTCAGAATGGGAGAAAATATTTGCAAATGAATCAATGGACAAAGGATTAATGTCCAATATATATAAACAGCTCATGCAGCTCAACAGTAAAAAAAAACAAACAACCCAATCCAAAAATGGGCAGATGATGTAAATAGACATTTGTCCCAAGAAGACATACAGATGGCCAAGAAGCACATGAAAAGCTGCTCAACATCACTAATTATTAGAGGAATATAAACCAAAACTACAATGAGGTATCACCTCACACAAGTTAGAATGGGCATCATCAGAAAATCTACAAACAACAAATGCTGGAGAGGGTGTGGAGAAAAGGGAACCCTCTTACATTATTTGTGAGAATGTAAATTGATACAGTCACTATGGAGAACAGTATGGAGGTTCCTTAAAAAACTAAAAATAGAATTACCATATGACCCAGCAATCCCACTACTGGGCATATACCCAGAGAAAACCATAATTCAAAAAGACACATTCACCACAATGTTCATTGCAGCACTATTTACAATAGCCAGGTCATGGAAGCAACCTAAATGCCCATAGATAGACAAATGGAAAAGATGTGGTACATATATAAAATGGAATATTACTCAGCCATAAAAAGGAATGAAATTGGGTCATTTGTAGAGACGTGGATAGATCTAGAGACTGTCATACAGAGTGAAGTAAGTCAGAAAGAGAAAAACAAATATCGTATATTAACGCATACATGTGGAACCTAGAAAAATGGTACAGATGAACCGGTTTGCAAGGCATAAATAGAGACACAGATGTAGAGAACAAATGTATGGACACCAAGGGGGGAAAGTGGCAGGGTGGTGGTGGTGGGATGAATTGCGAGCCTGGGATTGACATATATACACTTGTATGTATAAAATAGATAACCAATAAGACCCTGCTGTATAAAAAAATGAATAAAATAAAATTCAAAAATTAAAAAATAAATAATCTTAAAAAAAATAAAACAGAAAAAAAGTTCTGTCCTTCCCATAGACGTATTTATATGAATGAATTTTTTCCATGCTTATATCTATAAATACAAAAAGAGGAATAAAACCTACCTTGAACCAAAAAGGAAAAAAAAAACAGAACCCACTGGCCATACAGAGGAAAACCCTATCAGGGCACTTGCTCCAGTGGTAAACAATTCTGAAGTTGGTCAGAGGTGGGGAATCGTCTCCCATGCAGCCAGCAGCCCCCCCGCAAGGAACGTCCTCATTGCAAAGCTGGGGGACCGTGAGAAGGCGTCTCTGAGTAAACGTGAGCTGAGCCCCAGGCCAGCTGCTGCTGAACTTTTCCCACCCTTCCCAGGTAAAACACCTGAATGTGTGCAAAGACTTTAAAGCCTAGAGAAAGGGGCTTGGAGTCACACCAGCGACAGCACGCAGGCCGACTTGGTGTCTGCAGGCCAGCCAGGATGGTCCTGGCCCCGGTCGCTCTTCTGGAAGCGTTCCATTTCCCTGCCTGAGGTACCCCTTCTGTCCCGGCACCCACTGCTTTTTTCCTTCCTCACCTCTGCCAGGGGAGAAATTCCAGCAGCAGGTATGGGTGACACATCCTCTTCTTTAGCAGGGGGTAGCCCGGCAACTCCTGCAGAAAGTCCAGCAGAGCCCCACTCACACGGGGCCACTCATAGAGCCCTGGGCCCTACTCCCTCCCACCAGCCCAATCCCAAGACTGCTGACGGGGCAGAGAATATGGCGTCAGGCACAGTTGCAGAGGCTTTTGCTGCCTGGAGGGGTGTTTATATTGACCTCAACCCAGGCACACCTGGGAAGGGCTGGCCGTCCGGGTCAGGCTGCCCAGGTCAGCCAATCCTCGCCCCTCAGGGGCTCAGAGTTGCAGAAAATGGGCCTTGCTGCACCGGCCAGATCCAAGGAACAGGTGTAGGGTCCCGAGAGTCAGGATAGACAAGGGGCGGCAGCCCTGGCTTGTTTTCTAATCATTTTATCTGGTCCATGAGTGGGAGACAACTTCAAGAAGACCCTCTCCTAATGAGAGGAACCCAGGAGTCAGGGAGAGGAGGGTTGGTGGGTGGAGACAGAGGCCTGGTGCCCCGGCTGCAGTGGAAGCCCCTGGAAGACCAGGTGGAGGGAGGCCGCACAGAGTGAAGGCTAGGGTCACAGACATGTCGGAGCTGCTGTGTGTTAGTTCAAGCCCTGCACGGAGGTGCTCTGTGTCAGCTCTGAGCGACAGGTGTGCTGGGGGTGCTCTGCAATGAGGACTATGTGCACGGTTCCTGTGTGCCCAGCCCTGCCAGGGTACCTGCCCAGGTGAGCTCCATATCCTGGGAGCGGCCTAACCATGAGAGCCCCATGTGCTGCTGGCTACCTGCACAGGTGAGCTCCATATCCTGGGAGGGGCCTGACCACGAGAGCCCTGTGGGCTGCTGGGGACCTGGTAAAGGACGCCAGGACAGTCAGTGAAGCCACAGAGGATATACATCCAGTAGTTCCTAATTCCTACACCCTGCTGGTCATTCTACCATCCACCAGGACATGCTATTCTGTATTAGACTTCAATGATGCCTTCTTCTGTATTCCATTAGTCCCAGAGTCACAAGAAATTTTGGCTGTGAGTGGCAGGACTCAACATACAACAAAAACAATACTGCTGGGCCGTCCTGCCCCAGGGGTTCAAAAATACCCACACCATCTTTGGGGAAACGTTAGCTAAAGCCCTAAAAGATCTACCTCTGGAGAACGGAGCCCTCCTTCAATATGCAGACGACATCCTGATCGCCAGCCCTACTAAGGAGGCCTCTGAACTACCTAGCCAATAAAAGATAGAAGGTGTCCAAGAAAAAGGCTCAAATATCAAAGACTAAGGTGACCTGCCTGGGCTTCATTCTCACAGAAGATCGGAGAAGCCCATCCCAGGAAAGGGAAGAAGCCATTTGCAGCCTCACCCTTCCTAAAACTAGAAGACAGCTTAGGGGTTCCTGGGGAGACCGGGGTTTGCTGCATCTGGATCCCTAAATACAGTCTAATAGCTGGGCCTCTATATGAAACACTGAAAGGAAAAGATGATGATCCTTTTGAATAGAATCCAGAAGCGGCCTTTCAAGAATGGAAAGAGCAGTCAATTCAGACCCTTGCCCTGGACCTCCCTAATTTAGCTAAACCCTTTGACCTTTACATTCCTGGTCGAAGGCGAATCGCCCTTGGAGTATTAGTGCAAAAACTGGGACCACTTGAAATGGAACAACGCAAGAATGCCCTCCAGGCATTGGCCAGCCACCCCATCCGACCAGGATACTGGGGGTATCTAAAAACCTGGAAATGAGCAGCCCACAAGCCAGCTCCCTCCTAAGGGAAAAGGACGCCACTTGGTGATTCTAACCACCCACCATGCCCTGAAGTTGCAGGGATCGCTCCGTGGGCACAATGACCTCGAGTGAGGAGGCCCTCCAACTCCAACCTCCAGAGAGACAACCTGGGGCAACAGGCCCCCATGACGACTCGTGTGACCATCACTTGACCTGGAGCTTCTCTCAGAAAACCACAAGTGTGTGCCCCAAAAGAGCAGACTATTGCTTGCAGGACTTACTGAACCCAGAGCGGAGCTAATAAACTTGGCAGGGGACCCGTAAATAAGGCTGCCACCATAGAAAAGCCTACAGACACCACGGTGACGGCAGCCAATGAGACCGGCTGTACTCCTGGTTACTTCAAAAGGCCGTTGACTGAGTGGCCATCATGGTCCTGGATCACTACCGGCCCTGGACTGTCTGGGAGTTGAGCAAGCAGGGCTCTGACACCTGGTGCTGTTTGTACGTTAATTCAGTGGCCCAACTGAAGAAAGCGCAGACTACTGGTCAGAGCATCTAGGCTGGCAGAAACCGTCAGCCTAAGGGGGCCGAACCAATGTGGAACAGGGTAAAACCGGCCCCCCCAGCATCCCTGTGCATCTCTTTCCTGGACTCTTAAAGGTCATTAGAATCTATAAAACTTCCAATGCTGGTGCTCAGGCGGACAAGCAGTGAGGGAGGAGGCCTGGGGACAATCAACCTCACCTGGAGGCTGCTGGGGAGAAGTCCTGCCCCTCCCCCCAGGTATGAGGACACCTAACTCAGCACGAAGCATTTACAGAAGAGGTGTCTGCACCCTCAGCGCCCCAAGAATGTGGAATGGAACAAGAGGCAGAGGAGGGGTTTGTCACCGGCAAAGCCCATTAAAATTTCCTGGGAGATAAAAATAGAATCTGGGCAATAAAATAAAGTCTGACCATTTTTTCCTTTGTGCTTTGTCTAATTTCACTTGCTCCTAGGTTTCCACAGGCAGAGGTCCCACACCGGGCACTTCAGAGCCAATTTCCTAGTGCAAAATGTCTGGGCCGACACCTCAGCTCGCGGGGCCCCATGCAGAGCAGACTCCGCAACACAGAGCCTGAGCTCCAGCCAACCCGGCCCTCAAGAGCTCCGCCCCGTCCCTCCCGCTGACTCTGACGGGATCCCTACACAGCAGCCTGGCCCACAGCCCGTGGGGGAGCGCACGCTCCCACCTCTCCATTCTCTGATCAAAATATAAAGTTTTCCTTCGCTTCTGAACCAAGGTCAGTCTCGATCTGTTGGCTCCAATGACACTGGGCAGGGGGACCCTTGTTGGGGCCCACTCTGCAGGATCAGTAACAGAATTTGAGAACACTGTAACTTCAGTAAACATATGTGTGTGCCAAACTGTAATTAACATAGAGCAGTGTATAAGGCTCGTGTAAAATAAGATGTTTCTAACACTTCCATTTGATATTTCCATCACTTTATTATAAGCAAGTTCAGTGGAAGGGTTTGTCTTATTTGTCAGGTCAACATTAGAGAAATGCAGTGATTTCTTTCCAAGGATGGACATGTAATAATCTTGGCTGAAGTTTCAATCTTGTTTTGAATGATTTTCCATTGAAAATGATACCTCTCTTTCAGCTCCTAGATTTCTGAGAAGTATAAAATCTTATATTTTTTTTATTACCAAAGGGGAAAGGTGGGAGGAGGGATAAATTAACACTTTCAGATTAATATATACACACTGCTATGTATAAAATATATCATCAACAAGGAACTACTGTATAGCACAGGGAACTATACTCAATATTTTGTAATAACCCCTAAGAGGAAATAATTTGAATAATAGATATCTATATCAACATCATCTATCAACTACAGATAAAATGGAACCTAAAGGAGGCCGATGGTGACCGTTTCTGACCCTGAAGACTTCAATCATCTAAAGTTCGGACTCTGCCTATGGCCCAAGTCCCTTAATGAACATACATGTACCAGTAGCTTAAAAATTCCCCAGATTGGGGTTCGGGGAGACACTGATTTGGAAAAATCCCTGGTGTTCTCCTTACATACATGGGACCTTTCATACAGCTAAAAAATGCCTGTGACACCCAGAAGATGGTACACGGTTGGTTCAGGAAAATTTTGGAAAAGTCACCTCATCTCCTAATCTCCTGGTTGTCGGGTTCACCCCTCCAGCCCCTTTCCTAACACTCTCCACACTTGAGGATGTCAGCACCTTCAACATCCTATTGCACAGAGTTTGGAATTTGTCCAGAGGATGAAGGGGAAGGAGGAGAAACAATGAGAGACAAGCCCTAGATTTTTGGAAAGGCACACTTTCCACTTTGGCCACTTCGGTACACCTTAAATATGCCAGGAAAGAGAAAAATGGATAAAGAAGTTGTGGTACTTATGTACAATGGAATATCACTCAGCCATGAAAGCAATGTCATAAGGCTAGTAGCAGCATGCTGAGTGGATTTACGTACCATGTTTCTAAGTGAAATAAGTCACAGAGAAAAATACACTTATCATAAGATATCACTTGCAAAGAGAATGTAAAAATCGCTACCCATGACCTGAATTACAAAACAGAACAGAGTCACACATTTAGAAAACTCACTATGGCTGCTTAACGGAAAAGGTGAGGTGTGGCGAGGCGTAAAACAAGGGTTTGCAATTAGCAAGGATACCGTTCCATAAACGAAATATGTAACACAGAAGCCCTACTCCTTGCTCAGTGAACTGAACTCCACACCCCCTATTCAACGGACAAAATTATATCTGACTAGTAAGAATCTTAACAGCTATGTATTGATATCTCTCTGTAAGTGAATCAAGTGGGTGTAAAACGGCATAAACACAGCAGTGAAAAGCAGCTAAACCCCATAATAAAAATAAATTTCAAAAATAAAAAACAACAAAGACATTGAAAGAGAGAGAAATCCTTACAGAGTTCGTTCAGGGGCTTTGAAGCAACCTGGATTGACCATATCTAGACCCACAGCTGGATGAGACATAAGGCTGGACGCTCTTGGGGCTGAGAGGTTTGGTGAGATTGTGTGAGCAAACGAAGACCCTTTAAATTAGTACTGCGTGGTACCAATTCCATGTGTCCCAAATCTCCAGGTTAAAGGGAAACATCTTACAGCGAAAACATGCATGGGAAACCCAGAGAATGGTAAACGCGGGTGATCAGGAAAGGTTTCTAAAACGCACCTCATTTCTCATCTCCTGGCGCTCGGGTTCGTAATTCCAGCCACTTTACTAACAATCTCCCCATTTGGAGATTCAGCACCTTTAACCTCCTGTTTCTTACCGGTTGCAATTTGTCCTGACGATGAACGGGAAGAGGGGGAACCCATGAGCGACTAGCTCTAGGTGTTGGGACAGGCACAAGTCACTCTAATTTCCCGTCAGGAAGAAGAATTAAACACAGGCTCAGCCTGCCGCACGGAACCAGAATAGGGCCTGAAGCAATCCTGCGGTTTTGCGGCCTGCTCCCAAAAAAGCCAGTTGAAAAATGGAGCTCAGGTTCACTGAAATTCACAAACCTGCAGAGTTATAAATGATAACTCTCTTCCAAAAATATATTGAGGGAAGGCAACGAAGAGGATTTGAAAGCAAGGCAGAATTGCAGGAAATAGATTTCAGGATGTAGATACGAATCGCCTTTAAAGCACATGAAAAGCGGCAAAACGTCGACATTGATGCACTTGGCCAAAAAGGGCGTATGCATTTTTTCTGAATATATTCAGGAAAAAACGCACATGCCCTTTTTGGCCAACCAAGCAAGACGTAAATGCAAATCAGCACTGCAGAGAAGTCTCACTTCCCATCGGTCATTAGAGCCATCCTAAAATAGTGTAAAAGCCAAAAATGCAGGACAGGCCAGGGATAAAATGGAGCCTTGTTAGGCTGATGGGCGGAATGTAAATTGCCAACGGCCACTCTGGAGAAGTGTATGGTGTTTCCTAAAACATCTAAAAAACACAGCTAGAGAGCATAGGGCACTTCCACTCATGGGCGAAAGAAATGGGAAAACTAGAAATCAACGAGATACAGGAACCCAAAGTTTAGAGCTGCTCTGTTTACAAGAACCTCCACTTCAGTACACCTTAAATATCCCAGGTAAGAGAAAAATGGATAAAGCAGTTGTGGTACTTATGTACAATGGAATATCACTCAGACATGAAATCAATGTCATAAGGATAGTAGAAGCATGATGAGTGGATTTAGGAATTATGTTTCTAAGGGAAAAAGTCACACAGAAAAAGACACTTATCATAAGATATCACTTATCGAGGGAATGGAAAAATCGCTACACATGACCGGAATTACAAAACAGAACAGAGTCACACATTTAGAAAACACACTATGGCTGCTTAACGGGAAAGGTGAGGTGGGGTGAGGCATAAAACAAGGGTTTGAAATTAGCACAGATACCGTTCCATAAAGCAAATATGTAACAGACAAGACCTACTCCTTGCTCAGTGAACTGGACTGAACACCCCCTATTCACCGCACAAGAATATATCTGACTAGTAAGAATCTTAAAACCTATGTATTGATATCTCTAAGTGAATCAAATGGGTGTAAAGTGGCATAAACACAGCAGTGAAAATCAGCTAAACCCCATTATAAAATTAAATTACAAATAAAAACAACAACATACACAGTGAAAGAGAGAGAAATTTTACAAAGTTCATTTAGGGGCTGTGATGCAATCTGGATTGACCACATCTAGACCCACAGCTGGATGACACATAAGGTTGCACACTCTTGGGGCTGAGAGTATTCTTAAGGTAGGGTGAGCAAATGCAGACCCTTTAAAGTAATACTGTGTGGTACGCATTCCATGGGTCCCACATCTCTAGGTTCAAAGGCATCTTCCTACAGTGAAAACATGCATGGGAAACCCAGGGAATGGTACACCGTGTGATCGGGAAAGGTTTCTAATATGCACCTCATTTCTCACCTCCTGGTCCTCAGGTTCGCCATTCCAGCCACTCTACGAACAATCTCCCCCTTGGAGAATCAGCACCTTTAGCCTCCTGTTTCAAACTGTTTGCAATTTGTCTGGAGAATGAACGGGAAGAGGGGGAACCAATGAGAGACTAGCTCTAGATGTTGGGACATGCACATGTCACTCTAATTTCCCATCAGTTAGAAGAATTAACCACAGGCTCAGCCTGCTCCCCGGAACCAGAATAGGGCCTTAAGCAATCCTGTGTATTTGCGGCCAGCTCCCAAAAAAGCGATTTGGAAAATGGAGCTCAGGAGCACGGCATTCACAAAACTGCAGAGTTAAAAATGGTAACTCACATCTAAACATTTATTGAGGTAAGGCAACGAAGACGATTTCAAAGCAAGACAGAATTACAGGAAACAGTTTTTCACAGGTAGATTGGACTCGCCTTGAAAGCACATTAAAATCCGCAGAACTTCGACAATGATGCAGTTGGCCGAAAAGGGCGTCTGCTTTTTTTCCTGAATATATTCTGGAAAAAACGCAGACGCCATTTTTGCCCAACTAAACAAGCGGGCAATGCAAATCAGCAATACAAAAATGTCTCGTTTCGCATTGGTCAAAAGGCCCATCCTGAAAAAGTGTAAAAAGCAGAAATGCAAGACAGGCCATGGAGAAAAGGGAGCCTTGTTACGCTGATCGGCGGGATGTAAATTGCCACCGGCCACTCTTGAGAAGTGTATGCTGTATCCTAAAACATCTAAAAAACAGAGCCACAGAGCATACAGCACTTCCCCTCATGGGCGTATGTCTTGGGAAAACCAAAAAATCGACAGGACACAAGCACCCCAAAGTTTAGGGCTGCTCTGTTTAGAAATGCCTCGATTTGGGTACAACTTACATGTCCTTGGAAGGAAAAAATGGATAAAGAAGATGTGGTACTTATGTACAATGGAATATTACTCAGCAATTAAATCAATGAAATAAGGCCAGTGGCAGCAACTCGTGGAGACTGAGGTACGATCATTCTAAGTGACATAAGTCAGACATAAAAAGAGACTTATCATAAGGTATCACTTATAGATAGTATCTAAAAATGTCTACACATGAACGCAATTACAAAACAGAAACGGAGTCACACATTTAGAAAACACACTTATGGCTGCTAAAGGAGAAAGGGTGGGGTGGGGTGATGCATAAACCAGGAGGTTGAAATTAGCACAGATACGGTTCCATAAACAAAATAGGTATTCGACAGGACCTACTCTATAGCTCAAAGAGCTGGACTCAGCACAGTGTTGTCACCGGAAAAGGATATATAAGACTGGTAAGGGGCTTCCCTGGTGGCGCAGTGGTTGAGAATCTGCCTGCCAATGCAGGGGACACGGGTTCGAGCCCTGGTCTGGGAAGATCTCACATGCCGCGGAGCAACTGGGCCCGTGAGCCACAATTACTGAGCCTGCGCGTCTGGAGCCTGTGCTCCACAAGAGAGGCCGCGATAGTGAGAGGCCCGCGCACCGCGATGAAGAGTGGCTCCCGCTCGCCGCAACTAGAGAAAGCCCTCGCACAGAAACGAAGACCCAACACAGCCAAAAATAAATAAATAAATTAATTAATTAAAAAAAAAAAGACTGGTAAGAATCTGTAAAATAATTTATTGATGTGTCTCTTTAAGTGAATCAAGTGGATAGATGTAGAGCAGGAAGAAACACAGTATTGAAAATCAGCTATACCTCATTATAAAATTAAATAACAAGAATAAAATAAAGACAGTGAGAGAGAGAGAAATTCTTACAAAATTTGTTCAAGGGCTGTGATGCAACCTGGACTGACCACATCTAGACACAGAGCTGGATGGGACCTAAGGCTCTACACTCGTTGGTCTGAGAGGCTTCGTGAGGATGGGACAGCAAATGCAGCACTTTTAGAGTAATACTGCCTGGCCCCCATTTGATGGGTCCCATATCTCCAGGTGCAGGGGACCCTTCCTACAGCTAAAACATGCATGGCACATCCAGAGGATGGTACACCATCTGATCGGGAAGAGTTTGGAAAAGTCACCTCATCTCCACGTCTCCTGGTATTCGGGTTCCCCAGCTCCTTTCCTTAGAGTCTCCCCACTATGGGAAGGCAGCACACTCAGCCGGTTTTGCACGGCTTGGAATTTTCCGGTGAAGAAGGGGAATGGAGGGATGGAATGAGACACAAGCCTTAGATGTTTGGACAGGCATATGCCACTCTAGTTTCCTACCTGGAAGAAGAATTTCCCTATCCTTCAGGTGCCCCAGTAACTGGAATGGGTCTGTAGAAATCCTGCCCCTTTGTGTCTGCTTCCCTAAACAAGTTGAAAACCGGTGCTCAGGGGCACTGCAATTCACAAACATGCAGGGTTGTAATTGACACCTCTAATGGAGTCATTTCTTGAGCCAAGTATTCGTAAAGGCCTTGTAAGCAAGGCAGAATTGCAGGAAAGGGATTTCAAGAGGTAGTTTGCACTCGTCGTTAAAGCACATGCAAAGCTGCTGAACATCGCCAATGACGCAGTTTGCCAAAAAGGCCGTATGCGTTATTCCTTAATATATTCAGGAAAAACCCTTACTCCATTTTTGGCCAACAAATCAGGCGGGCAATGTAAGTTAATACTACAAAGAGGTATCACTTCGCACAAGTCAGAATGACCAACCTCACAAACTGTAAAACCTGAAATGCAGGACAGGGCGTGGAGAAAAGGGAACCCTGACAAGCTGATGGTGGGAATGTAAATTGCTAACAGCCACTCTGGAGAAGTGGGTGGTGATTCCTTAAAAATCTAAAAACCAGAGCTTCAGCGCATATGGCGCTTCCACTCCTGGGCCTGTATCTTGGAAAAAACGTAAATTGACAGGACCCAGGTACTCTAAAATTTATGCAGCCCTGTTTACAGGAGCCTCTACTCGGAAGCTACCTAAAAATCCTTGGAAGGAAAAATGGATAAAGAAATTATGGTAGATATGTACAATGGAATATTACTCAGCCATGAAATGAATGAAATAAGGCCATTTAGGGCCACTCAGAAGGACCTACATACATTCATACTAAGTGTCATAAATCAGACAATGAAAAATATCATATGATATTATTTATCAGTGGAATCTAAAAATTGATAGAAAGGTACTATCTTACAACACAGAAACAGAGTCCCAGACTTAGAACACAAACTTATGGTTACCAAACTGGAAAGGTGTGTTGGAGGCATAAATCATGAGGTTGGAGTTAGTATATACATATTTACAGAGAGAAAACTTGTAATCAACATGGACCTGCTGTAGAGCACTTGGAACTCTTCTCAACACTCTTTAGTAACCTCAATGGGAAAATAATTCTAAAAAGAATATATAGTTATCTCTGTATAAATGAATCATGTTGGTGTATGTCAAAAATGAACACAACATGATAAATCAACTATATACTCCATTATAAATTTAAAATTAAATTAAAGAAAAGAAAAAAGATCACTAAATTTGTTTAGTCGCAGTGAACGTACTAGTGTCACATCCCTGGACACAGACACAATTTGGTCCCAAGGCTGGACTGTTGTGGGCCTGAGTACTTCGGGAGGATATGCCAGCTAATTCACCCCCCTTGAACATGTAGTACCTGGTCCCCTCTGCATGGGATCACTATCTCCAGATCTAAGTGTGCCCTCATACTACTAAACCAACCCTCTGACACCCTAAGGATGGTGGACTCTCTGGGCTGGATGACATTTGGAAAATCACCCGCTCTCAACATATCCTGGTGGTTGGGTTCCGACCTCCCGACTCCTTCATAAGGGTCATCCCACTCTACAAGACAGCACCCTCAACAGGTGATGTTGCAGGGGTTTATACTTGTTCGGGGGATGAAGGGTAAGGGGGAAGAAGGAATGGGACAGAAGCCCTTACATGTTTGGTCAGGCACATTCCACTCTAATTTAAAACCCAAGAATAGGACTTGCCCTACATCTAAGGTTGTGTCAGTAACCAGAGAGGGACAGTAGAAATCCTGCCGCCTTCTGTTTCCCATAACAACAATTCTAAAACTGGACCTTATATGCACTTCATATTCACAATGCCTGGGGAGCTGTAAATGACAACGGCCCTCAAAAAATGTCTTGGGGTAAGTAATCGAAATAGACTTGAAAACAAGGCAACCTTTCAATAACCCTTTTTCAAGGGCTAAATTTTACTGACACTGTTCCAAAAAAAAAAGCACCTATGAAGATACTCACCATTGCTTTATGTTAGACAAATGCAAATCAGATGTACAAAGAAGTATCACCTGGAACCACTCAGAATAGCCATCATCACAATGTCTAGAAACAAGAAATGCTTCAGAGGGTGTGGAAAAAAGAGAAACTACTACTTATTTTTTTTTTAATCTGCGTTGGGTCTTCGTTGCTGCGTGCGGCTTTCCTATAGTTGCAGCAAGCGGGGGCTACTCATCGTTGTGGTACGAAGGCTTCTCTTTGTGGTGGCTTCTCTTGTTGTGCAGCACAAGCTCTAGGCACACAGGCTTCAGTAGTTGTGGCTCGTGGGCTCTAGAGCGCAGACTGAGTAGTTGTGGTGCGCGGGCTTACTTGTTCTGTGGCATGTGAGATCTTCCCGGACCAGGGCTCGAACCTGTGTCCCCTGAACTGGCAGGCAGATTCTTAACCACTGTGCCACCAATTCTATGCTATCGGTGGCAATGCCAATTGGTAACAGACACTATGGAGCAAAGAATGGAGGTTACCAGAGTAAGGGGAGGTGTGAGGGATAAATTGGAAATTGGGATTGACATATACACACCACTATATATAAAAGAGATAACAAATAAGGGCTTACTGTATAGCACAGGAAACTCTACTCAATACTCTGTAATAACCTGTATGGGAAGGGAATCCAAAAAGGATTGGATATATGTATAACTGCTTCACTGTGCTGTGCAGCAGAAAGTAACACAACATTGTAAATCAACTATACTCCAAAAAACTTGAAATTGAAATGAAATGAAATAAAATAAAATAGAGCTACCAGAGGATCCAGCAAGTTCACTCCTGTACACATATCTGGAGGAAAGCATAAATCGAAAAGACACATGTTCCCCAATGTTCACTGCAACACTCTTTACAATAGCGAAGACATGGAAGCAACCAAAATGCCCATCAACATATGAATATAGGTAAAGAATATGTGATACATATATATAATGGAATATGACTCAGCCATAAAATAGAAGAAAATAATGCCAATTGCAGTAACATGGATGAACCAAGAGATGATTGTACTAAGTGAAGTAAGTCAGACAGAGTAAGACAAATGTTGTATCATATCACTTCTAGGTGGAAGCTAAAAATTGATACAAATGAACTAACTTACAAAACAGAGGCAGACTCACAGACTTGGAAAACAAACTTATGGTTACCAAAGGGGAAAGGTGGGGGGTAGGGATAAATCAGGAACTTGGGGTAAACATACGAATACTACTATATATAACAGATAAGCAACAAGGACCTACTGTATAGCACAGGGAGCTCTACTCAGTATTCTGGGAATACCTTTATCAGAAAAGAATCTGAAAAAGAATGAGTATATGCATATGTGTAACTGAATCACTTGCTGTGCAGCTGAAATGAACACAACATTGTAAATCAACTATACTCCAATAAAATTTAAATTTCAAAATAAAGAAAATCACCTATATTTCAAAAGAAAAAAAAGAATTCCCATCTCTTTATATGGCTTGATAGCTTACATTTTTAGTGCTCAATATTATCCCATTCCCAGAATATATTAATACTATATAATTTCATTCACCTATTGGAGGACACCTTAGTTTCATTCACATTTTGGCAATATTGAATTAGGTGCTATAAATATCCATATGCAGGTTTTCCTCTGGAAGTATGTTTTAAACTACTTTCAGTAAATATCCATGAGAACACTTGCCGGATTGTACAGTAAGGGAGTGTTCAGTATTATAGCAAGTGTCAATCAGACTACCAAATTAGCTGTATTATTTTTCATTTCCACCAATAACAAATGGCATTTCCTATTGTTCCACATCTCCTACAGAATTTGTTCTTGTCATTGTTCACATTTTAGCCATTCTAAGTGTTACATAGTGGTATGTAATTGTATTTTTAATTTGCTTTTTCATGGCAGCATGTAATCTGGATTATTCTTCTGTATACTTATATGCATAGTGTCTATTTTCTTTGATGAGGTGTCCATAAAGTATATTGGTCCACATTCTATTTAGGTTGCTTTCATTTTTTTCTACCCAATCTGTATTTGTTTTATTTAGTTTCGTGCCTTATTGCATTAGCAAGGACTGGGAGTAAAATATGGAAAAGGAGTCATGAAAGGGGACATCCTTGCTTTTACCTGAACTTAGTGGAAAAGCTTTATGTTTTTGACCATTAATCATGATGTAAGATAAAAGTTTCCTGTAAATGTTTGTTATCAACTTGAGAAAGCTCCAGTCTATTTCTTTAACTGAGAGTTTTTATGAAGAATGGGTGTTAGATTTTTTCAAAGGTCTTCTGAATCTATTGATATGCTAATGATTGTCTTTAAGGTGTTGATATGATGGATATAATTATTTGATTCTAGAATGTTGAACCAGCCTTTCATACCTGGGATTATTTCCTCTCATTCATGATATAAAGTTCTCTCAAAATATTGTTGGATTCGATTTGGTAATATTTTGTTGAGGATTTTTGCATTGATGTTCCTGAGACATATTGGTCAGTTTTCTTTACTATTCATATGTTCTTCTAAGTTTGGATGTTGTGGATTTAGTGTCAGACATTCATTTGGGGAGATTCGCAGTCATTTTTAAAAAAAAATATTTTCTGTTCTTTATTATCTTTATTCTCCTCCTGCTATACCCATTATGTATAGGTCACAGCATTTTTCATTGCTCCACAATTATTGATTACTCTGGTCTGTTGATTTCTTTCCTGCCCATTTTCTCTTTTCTTTTGAGATTTAAAGGTTTCTCCTCATATGTCTTCAAGCTCACAGATATTTCTCCTCAGCCAGCTCTTTGACTGCTAAAACAAAATACGAGAGACGTGGTATTTTATAAACAACAGAATATTTTTGTTTTCTCATAATTGCTGAGGCTGAAAAGTTCAAGAACAAGTAACCAGGGGCTTCCCTGGAGGTGCAGTGGTTAAGAATCTGCCTACCAATAAAGGGGACAAGGGTTCGAGCCCTGGTCCAGGAAGATCCCACATGCCATGGAACAACTAAGCCCGTGCACCACAAATACTGAGCCTGTGCTCTAGAGTCCACAGGCCACAACTACTGAGCCCGTGAGCCACAACTACTGAAACCTGCACGCCTAGAGCCCGTGCTCCGCAACAAGAGAAGCCACTCAGTGAGAAGCCCGCGCACTGCACCAAAGACCCAACACAGCCAAAAAATTAATTAATTAATTATCTAATTAATTTTTTAAAAAAAGAACAAGTTGCCAGCTGACTTAGTGTCTGGCGAGGGACCAATTTCTGGTTCATAATCTGGGTCTTCTCGCTCGGCAATGAAATCATGGAATGGGCATAAGATCTTTTGTGTGCTACATTTATTAGGTCACTAATCTCATGTTTGAGGTCTCTGGCCTCATGACCTAATCACCTCCCAAAAGCCCCACCTCCTAATACCATCCACATGGGAGCTGGGTTTCAAAATTTTAAAATTAGAGGTACAAAACATTTACACCATAACAGGGACCACAGAGTTAACTGATTTTTCCTTTCATGTTAAAGGTTTGCACATTTATATTTATTATATAATCCCAAAACCCTTGTTTTTTTTTATAAGATTCTTTTTCCGTATACGCCAGTACAGACCATTGAGTAGAGTTCCCTGTGCTACAAAGCAGGTCTTTATCAATACTTATCTATTTTATATAGAGTAGTGTGTATAAGTCAGTCCTAATCTCCCAATTTATCCCTTCCCCACTTATCCCCTGGTAACCATAAGTTTGTTTTCTATATCCATGATTCCATTTCTGTTGTGTAAATAAGTTCATTTGTACGTTTTTTTTTCTTTTTTAGATTCCTCATATAAGCCATATCATATGATATCTGTCTTTCTGTGTCTGACTTGCTTCACTCAGTATAACAATCTCTAGGTCCATCCATGTTGCTACAAAACCCTTAGTTGTTAAGGATAACTCTCAGTTTTTTCCAGTATCATCAGCAATTCTTTCTGGTAGACACGTGATAACACTTTTTAAACAGGGATATTGAGACCAAGGCTCCTGACCTGCAAACAAACAAAACATCATTCATATAGTGAAAACTTTGCAAATCAATGGATGAAAGCACTTGGTCTAAATCCCGTTGCACCCACTGCTGACAGAGGGTAGAGGAGTTTGACTCACTAATCTTCCTTTCGTGCACTTCTTCCTAATGCGGTATTCCATCTAAAACTTATAAGAAGTGGGGATGTATCATGGAACACACCAATCGCTACTACAGATTCTGAAGCAGCAAAAAAAAAAAAAAACAAACATGAAGAATCCATCCAAAGGGTTCTGTCCACATTGTTACAATAGTTTCCCTCGCACTGTGAACACTTTTCAAACCCTATCACTTGAACCTATTTTTATTTTTTTCAACAAAAATAATGTTAATCTTCAGTCAGACACTCCAGTAATATTACACTATCCCTTGTGCAAGTATGTAGGGATTTGAGGAGCTATGGGAGGCCATCATGAGAGGTCGCCTAGAGTAATTAGGACATTTCATTTAATGTTGGCTCTTCTCCCTAAGATGTCTGCTATCCTCTTCTTTTTGTAGCTACTAGCATTGAGAAAGTGACCAAGATAAGGCCCTTCTCTTTTACTGCCCATGAATGCAACTGTGATTAACCCCACAGAACTTGGTGCTTCCAGAATCCCCTGAACCTACTGACCCTCCATGCATGGCATGACATAGATAAGGATGGTGACGTGTATCCTTGTATAGAGCATGTTATAAAATGTTTGACTCTTCCCTTCCTCATAATTCCAAAGAATAGACTTCTTTGGATTTCTGCTTAATGCTGCTGGAGTTGGTACATAAGTTGAGGGAGGTATCAGGGCACACCAAAAGAGTGGGTAACTGCACAGAAAATACAAGCAGGTACATTTCTGTGTAGTTTCAAGCAGCTTATTTGCTATATCAACCATGGTGACATGTTGACCCTTCCTCTTTCTACTAGTAGTACAACAAACATAAAGGATATTTAGGCTGCTTGTTTTATCCCCACCTCTCACAATTGATCTGCATTAACATATAGGACAATGAAGGGCCCTTTCTACCATCTTAACCAACATTTGAGAACTAGAAAATGTCCAGTTTTTTCTGGGGATTATTTTCATATTCCCCAATCAGGCCTATGAAGGAATCTTACCTATTGTGTTTAATGAAGTCATATCTCTGACGGCATCCCATCATCA
>NW_027175760.1:0-30241 GCF_028021215.1 Eschrichtius robustus | reverse complement strand
CTCTAGTCACTGTAGGCAGGGCTCTGGGAAGGTAACGAGTTATCTCTAAATCAACAGGGTGCTTTCATAGCCTGGGTGGGAGCTCCTCCTGAGACGCTCTAGAGCTAAAAGGAAACTTGACGTGAGTCCTTTACTCAAGGTAGAGCCTTGAATATCCCTGCTGAAATGGAAGCTTGGAGCAGTTTCCTTGAGGCATTAGTTTCAGGTCTGTTTTCTTTTAAGGTTAGTAAGCTTTTCAAGACACCGAGGACCTCGCGTGGGCGCCTTATTCCCTGCAATAACACCTAGTACTGGCAGGCTCCACTGGGCTGCTAAGAAACACCCAGTCCCGGAAACCTTTCCCAGTCACTCTGTGTATTTTGAGTGTAGGGCAACACACTTCACTGTTCCTTGGGAGAGCTAGATTTCCTCAGCACTCCAACAGCTCCAGGAAATGTGTTCTCTCACGTCCTACATGGCATGCAAATTTGCCTCATTGCCTACGCTGAGCGGCACTGAGAAACGAAAACTGCTTCGCACTCCTTCTACAAAGTCATACCTTAAGACCCCATACTTACAGGGGAAATTCGGCTTGCGTTCCTGCTGTAACCAAAGCTCCCTTTTTCCTTTACACTGCAGTGATTTAGAAGAGGCTAAGCCCGAAAGCGTACCTAGAGCTTTCCATGGGAGAGGCAGTTGGCTACTTGCAGAACTCCGTGCCAAGAAAACGTCATTCAGGGAAGGGAGCAGTGTGTAGCTAGAGTTTATATTTACTTCGTAGAAATCACAAGGAGGTAGGCTGCGTGTTTGCTGGAAACGGGGAACTGATGGCACAAGCCTTGCTTTCCCATTTTGAAAGCTGCAGTGATGCTGCCTTGAAGCTACCTAAATACCTGTGTTTTGGACGGCTCTCTAGACGTTGTAGGCAGGGCCCTGGGAAGGGAAGGAGTTTTCTCTAAATCAACAGGGTGCTTTCATAGCCTCGGTGGGAGCTCCTCCTGAAACGCTCTAGGGCTAAAAGGAAGGTTGACGTGAGTCCTTTCCTCAAGGTAAAGCCTTGAATAGCACTGCCGAAATGGAAGCTTGGAGTAGTTTCTTTGAAGCATTAGTTTCAGGTCTGCTTTCTTTTAACGTTAGTACGCCTTTCAAGAAACTGAGGACCTCGCGTGGGTGCCCTATTCCCTGCAAGAACACCGAGTACCAGCAGGCTCCACTGGGCTGCTAAGAAACGACCAGGCCCGGAAACCTTTCCCAGTCACTCTGTGTATGCTGAGTGTAGGGCAACACACTGCACTCTTCCTTGGGAGAGCTAGATTTCCTCAGCACACCAACAGCTCTAGGAAATCTGTTCTCTCATGTCCTAAATGTCATGCAAATCTGCCTCATTGCCCCAGTACGAGCAGCACTGAGAAACCAAAACTGCTTCGCATTCCTTCTACAAAGTCATACTTTAATAGCCCAAACTTACAGGAGAAAGTCGTCTTGTGTTCCTGCTGTAACCAAAGCACAGTTCTTCCTCTTGCAGTGCAGGGTTTTAGAAGAGGCTAAGCCCCGATAGCGTCCCTAGAGCGTTTCTCGGGAGAGGGATTTGTCTAAATGCAGAACGCTGTGCCAGGAAAACTTTATTCAGGGAAGGGACCAGTGTGTAGCTAGAGTGTATATTTACTTGGTAGACATCACAGGAGGTAGGCTGCGTGTTCGCTTGAAACGGGGCCGTGATGGCACAAGCCCTGCTTTCCCATTTTTAAAGCTCCATTCCTGCTGCCTTGAAGCGACCTAAATACCTGTGTTTTGACGTGTCTCTAGTTCCTGTAGGCAGGGCCCTGGGAAGGTAATGAGTTTTCCGTAAATCAACAGAGTGCTTTCATAGCCTGGGTAGGAGCTCCTCCTGAGACGCTCTAGAGCTAAAAGGAAACTTGACGTGAGTCCTTTACTCAAGGTAGAGCCTTGAATATCCCTGACGAAGCTAAGCTTGGAGCAGTTTCCTTGAGGCATTAGTTTCAGGTCTGTTTTCTTTTAAGGTTAGTAAGCCTTTCAAGACACCGAGGACCTCGCGTGGACACCCTATTCCCTGAAAGAACACCGAGTACCGGCAGGCTGCACTGGGCTGCTAAGAAACATCCAGGCCCGGAATCCTTTCCAGTCACTCTGTGTATTTTGAATGTAGGGTAACACACTGCACTCTTCCTTGGGAGAGCCAGATTTCCTCAGCTCTCCAACAGCTCCAGGAAATGTGTTCTCTCACGTCCTACATGGCATGCAAATCTGCATCATTGCCCTAGGCTGAGCGGCACTGAGAAACCCAAACTGCTTGGCATTCGTTCTACAAAGTCATACCTTAAGACCCCATCCTTACAGGAGAAAGTCGACTTGCGTTCCTGCTGTAACCAAAGCACAGTTCTTCCTCTTACACTGAAGGGTTTAGAAGAGGCAAAGCCCCGATAGCATACCTAGAGCGCTCCTTGGGAGAGGCGGTTGGCTACACGCAGAACTCCGTGCCAAATAAACTTTATTCAAGGAAGGGACCAGTGTGTAGCTAGAGTGTATATTTACTTGGTAGAAATCACAAGGAGGTAGGCTGCGTGTTTGCTTGAAACGGGGCCCTGATGGCACAAGCCCTGCTTTCCCATTTTGAAACCTCCATTCATGCTGCCTTGAAGCTACCTAAAAAACAGTTTTAGGACCGGTCTTTATTCACTGTAGGCAGGGCTCTGTGAAGCGAACGACTGTTCTCTACATCAACAGGGTGCTTTCATAGCCTGGGTGGGAGCTTCTCCTGAGACGCTCTAGAGCTAAAAGGAAACTTGACGTGACTCCTTTCCTCAAGGTAAAGCCTTGAATAGCCCTGCCGAAGCTAAGCTTGGAGCACTTTTCTTGAGGCATTAGTTTCAGGTCTGTTGTCTTGTAAGGTTAGTAAGCTTTTCAAGACACCGAGGACCTCGCGTGGGCACCCTATTCCCTGCAAGAACACCGAGTACCGGCAGGCTCCACTGGGTTGCTAAGAAACATCCAGTCCCGGAAACCTTTCCCAGTCACTCTGTGTATTTTGAGTGTAGGGCAACACACTGCTCTCTTCCTTGGGAGAGCTAGATTTCCTCAGCACTCTTAAGGCTCCAGGAAATGTGTTCTCTCATGTCCTCCACGTCATGCAAACCTGCCTCATTGCCCTAGGCTGAAGGGCACTGAGAAACCAAAACTGCTTCGCATTCCTTCCACTAAGTCATAGCTTAAGGCCCCATTCTTACAGGAGAAAGTCGGCTTGCCTTCCTGCTGTAACCAAAGCACCGTTCTTCCTCTTACACTGCAGGCTTTTAGAAGAAGCTAAGCGCGATAGCATACCTAGAGAGCTCCTTGGGGGAGGCGGTTGGCTACAAGCAGAACTCCGTGCCAAATACACTTTATTCAAGGAAGGGACTAGCTTGTAGCCAGAGTGTATATTTACTTGGTAGAAATCACAAGGAGGTAGGCTGCGTGTTCGCTGGAAACGGTGACCTGATGGCACAAACCTGGCTTTCCCATTTTGAATGCTCCATTCATGCTGCCTTGAAGATACCTAAATAACAGTTTTAGGACGTGTCTTTAGTCACTGTAGGCAGGGCTCTGGGAAGGGAACGAGTGTTCTCTACATCAACAGGGTGCTTTTATAGCCTGGGTGGGAGCCTCTCCTGAGAAGCTCTAGAGCTAAAAGGAAACATGACGTGAGTCCTTTCCGCAAGGTAAAGCCTTGAATAGCCCTGCCGAAGCTAAGCTTGGAGCAGTTTCCTTGAGGCATGAGTTTCAGGTCTGTTTTCTTTTAAGGTTAGTAAGCTTTTCAAGACACCGAGGACCTCGCGTGGGCGCCCTATTCCCTGCAAGAACACCGAGTACCTTCAGGCTCCACTGGGCTGCTAAGAACTATCCAGGCCCAGAAACCTTTCCCAGTCACTCTGTGTATTTTGAGTGTAGGGAAACACACTGCACTCTTCCTTGGGAGAGCTAGATTTCCTCAGCACTCTTATGGCTCCAGGAAATGTGTTCTCTGATGTCCTCCACGTCATGCAAACCTGCCTCATTGCCCTAGGCTGAAGGGCACTGAGAAACCAAAACTGCTTCGCATTCCTTCCACAAAGTCATACCTTAAGACCCCATCCTTACAGGAGAAAGTCGGCTTGCGTTCCTTCTATAACCAAAGCACAGTTCTTCCTCTTACACGGCAGCGTTTTAGAAGAAGCTAAGCGCGATAGCATACCTAGAGCGCTCCTTGGGGGAGGCGGTTGGCTACACGCAGAACTCTGTGCCAAATAAACTTTATTCAAGGAAGGGACCAGTGTGTAGCTTGAGGGTACATTTACTTGGTAGAAATCACAAGGAGGTAGGCTGCGTGTTCGCTGGAAACGGGGACCTGATGGCACAAGACTTGCTTTCCCATTTGGAATGCTCCATTCATGATGCCTTCAAGCTACCTAAATAACAGTTTTAGGACGGGTCTCTAGTCACTGTAGGCACGGCTCTGGGAAGGGAACGAGTGTTCTCTACATCAACAGGGTGCTTTCATAGCCTGGGTGGGAGCCTCTCCTGAGACGCTCTAGAGCTAAAAGGAAACTTGACGTGAGTCCTTTACTCAAGGTAAAGCCTTGAAATATCCCTGACGAAGCTAAGCTTGGAGCAGTTTCCTTGAGGCATTTGTTTCAGGTCTGTTTTCTTTTAAGGTTAGTAAGCTTTTCAAGACACCGAGGACCTCGCGTGGACACCCTATTCCCTGCAAGAACACCGAGTACCGGCAGGCTGCACTGGGCTGCTAAGAAACATCCAGGCCTGGAAACCTTTCCCAGTCACTCTGTGTATTTTGAGTGCAGGGTAACACACTGCACTCTTCCTTGGGAGAGCTAGATTTCCTCAGCACTAAAAGAGCTCCAGGAAATCTCTTCTCTCACGTCCTACATGTCATGCCAATCTGACTCATTGCCCTAGGCTGAGCGGCACTTGGAAACCAAAACTGCTTCGCATTCCTTCTACAAATTCATACCTTAAGACCCCATACTTACAAGAGAAAATCGGCTTGCCTTCCTGCTGTAACCAAAGCACAGTTCTTCCTCTTACACTGCAGGGTTTTAGAAGAGGCTAAGCCCCGATAGTGTCCCTAGAGCGTTTCTCGGGCGAGGCAGTTGGCTACACGCAGAACTCCATGCCAAGAAAAGGTTATTCAGGGAAGGGAGAAGTGTGTACCTAGAGTGTATACTTACTTGGTAGAAATCACAAGGTGGTAGGCTGCGTGTTTGCTGGAAAAGGGGACCTAATGGCACAAGCCTTGCTTTCCCATTTTGATAACTCCTCTCATGCTGCCTTGAAGCTACCTAAATAACAGTGTTTTGGACGGGTCTCTAGTGACTGTAGTCAGGGATTTGGGAAGCTAACGAGTTTTCTCTAAATTAACAGAGTGCTTTCATTGCCGTGGTGGGAGCTCTTCCTGAGACACTCTCGAGCAAAATGAAACTTGACGTGAGTCCTTTCCTCAAGATCAAGCCTTGAGTAGAGCTGCCAAAGCGGAAGCTTGGAGCAGTTTCCTTGAGGCATTAGTTTCAGGTCTGCTTTCTTTTAACGTTAGTACGCTTTTCAAGACACTGAGGACCTCGCGTGGGCACCCTATTCCCTGCAAGAACACCGAGTACCGGCAGGCTCCACTGGGCTACTAAGCAATATCCAGGCCCGGAAAACTTTCCCAGTCACTCTATGTATGCTGAGTGTAGGGCAAGAAACTGCACTCTTCCTTGGGAGAGCTACATTTCCTCAGCACTCCAACAGCTCTAGGAAATCTGTTCTCTCACGTCCTACATGTCATGCAAATCTGCCTCATTGCCTAGGCTGAGCAGCACTGAGAATCCAAAACTGCTTGGCATTCCTTCTACAAAGTCATACCTTAAGACCCCATACTTACAGGAAAAAGGCGGCTTGCGTTCCTGCTGTAACCAAAGCAAAGTTCTTCCTCTTACAATGCAGGGTTTTAGAACAGCCTAAGCCCCGATAGCGTCCCTAGAGCGTTCCTCGGGAGAGGCATTTGGCTACACGCAGAACGCCGTACCAAGAAAACTTTATTCAGGGAAGGGACCAGTGTGTAGCTAGAGTGTATATTTACTTGGTAGAAATCAGAAGGAAGTAGGCTGCGTGTCCGCTGGAAACTTGGACCTGATGGCACAAGCCTTGCTTTCCCATTTTGAAAGCTCCATTCATGCTGCCTTGAAGCGACCTAAATACCTGTGTTTTGGACGGGTCTCTAGTCACTGTAGGCAGGGCTCTGGGAAGGTAACGAGTTATCTCTAAATCAACAGGGTGCTTTCATAGCCTGGGTGGGAGCTCCTCCTGAGACGCTCTAGAGCTAAAAGGAAACTTGACGTGAGTCCTTTACTCAAGGTAGAGCCTTGAATATCCCTGCTGAAATGGAAGCTTGGAGCAGTTTCCTTGAGGCATTAGTTTCAGGTCTGTTTTCTTTTAAGGTTAGTAAGCTTTTCAAGACACCGAGGACCTCGCGTGGGCGCCTTATTCCCTGCAATAACACCTAGTACTGGCAGGCTCCACTGGGCTGCTAAGAAACACCCAGTCCCGGAAACCTTTCCCAGTCACTCTGTGTATTTTGAGTGTAGGGCAACACACTTCACTGTTCCTTGGGAGAGCTAGATTTCCTCAGCACTCCAACAGCTCCAGGAAATGTGTTCTCTCACGTCCTACATGTCATGCAAATTTGCCTCATTGCCTACGCTGAGCGGCACTGAGAAACGAAAACTGCTTCGCACTCCTTCTACAAAGTCATACCTTAAGACCCCATACTTACAGGGGAAATTCGGCTTGCGTTCCTGCTGTAACCAAAGCTCCCTTTTTCCTTTACACTGCAGTGATTTAGAAGAGGCTAAGCCCGAAAGCGTACCTAGAGCTTTCCATGGGAGAGGCAGTTGGCTACTTGCAGAACTCCGTGCCAAGAAAACGTCATTCAGGGAAGGGAGCAGTGTGTAGCTAGAGTTTATATTTACTTCGTAGAAATCACAAGGAGGTAGGCTGCGTGTTTGCTGGAAACGGGGAACTGATGGCACAAGCCTTGCTTTCCCATTTTGAAAGCTGCAGTGATGCTGCCTTGAAGCTACCTAAATACCTGTGTTTTGGACGGCTCTCTAGACGTTGTAGGCAGGGCCCTGGGAAGGGAAGGAGTTTTCTCTAAATCAACAGGGTGCTTTCATAGCCTCGGTGGGAGCCCCTCCTGAAACGCTCTAGGGCTAAAAGGAAGGTTGACGTGAGTCCTTTCCTCAAGGTAAAGCCTTGAATAGCACTGCCGAAATGGAAGCTTGGAGTAGTTTCTTTGAAGCATTAGTTTCAGGTCTGCTTTCTTTTAACATTAGTACGCCTTTCAAGAAACTGAGGACCTCGCGTGGGTGCCCTATTCCCTGCAAGAACACCGAGTACCAGCAGGCTCCACTGGGCTGCTAAGAAACGACCAGGCCCGGAAACCTTTCCCAGTCACTCTGTGTATGCTGAGTGTAGGGCAACACACTGCACTCTTCCTTGGGAGAGCTAGATTTCCTCAGCACACCAACAGCTCTAGGAAATCTGTTCTCTCATGTCCTAAATGTCATGCAAATCTGCCTCATTGCCCCAGTACGAGCAGCACTGAGAAACCAAAACTGCTTCGCATTCCTTCTACAAAGTCATACTTTAATAGCCCAAACTTACAGGAGAAAGTCGTCTTGTGTTCCTGCTGTAACCAAAGCACAGTTCTTCCTCTTGCAGTGCAGGGTTTTAGAAGAGGCTAAGCCCCGATAGCGTCCCTAGAGCGTTTCTCGGGAGAGGGATTTGTCTAAATGCAGAACGCTGTGCCAGGAAAACTTTATTCAGGGAAGGGACCAGTGTGTAGCTAGAGTGTATATTTACTTGGTAGACATCACAGGAGGTAGGCTGCGTGTTCGCTTGAAACGGGGCCGTGATGGCACAAGCCCTGCTTTCCCATTTTTAAAGCTCCATTCCTGCTGCCTTGAAGCGACCTAAATACCTGTGTTTTGACGTGTCTCTAGTTCCTGTAGGCAGGGCCCTGGGAAGGTAATGAGTTTTCCGTAAATCAACAGAGTGCTTTCATAGCCTGGGTAGGAGCTCCTCCTGAGACGCTCTAGAGCTAAAAGGAAACTTGACGTGAGTCCTTTACTCAAGGTAGAGCCTTGAATATCCCTGACGAAGCTAAGCTTGGAGCAGTTTCCTTGAGGCATTAGTTTCAGGTCTGTTTTCTTTTAAGGTTAGTAAGCCTTTCAAGACACCGAGGACCTCGCGTGGACACCCTATTCCCTGAAAGAACACCGAGTACCGGCAGGCTGCACTGGGCTGCTAAGAAACATCCAGGCCCGGAATCCTTTCCAGTCACTCTGTGTATTTTGAATGTAGGGTAACACACTGCACTCTTCCTTGGGAGAGCCAGATTTCCTCAGCTCTCCAACAGCTCCAGGAAATGTGTTCTCTCACGTCCTACATGGCATGCAAATCTGCATCATTGCCCTAGGCTGAGCGGCACTGAGAAACCCAAACTGCTTGGCATTCGTTCTACAAAGTCATACCTTAAGACCCCATCCTTACAGGAGAAAGTCGACTTGCGTTCCTGCTGTAACCAAAGCACAGTTCTTCCTCTTACACTGAAGGGTTTAGAAGAGGCAAAGCCCCGATAGCATACCTAGAGCGCTCCTTGGGAGAGGCGGTTGGCTACACGCAGAACTCCGTGCCAAATAAACTTTATTCAAGGAAGGGACCAGTGTGTAGCTAGAGTGTATATTTACTTGGTAGAAATCACAAGGAGGTAGGCTGCGTGTTCGCTTGAAACGGGGCCCTGATGGCACAAGCCCTGCTTTCCCATTTTGAAACCTCCATTCATGCTGCCTTGAAGCTACCTAAAAAACAGTTTTAGGACCGGTCTTTATTCACTGTAGGCAGGGCTCTGTGAAGCGAACGACTGTTCTCTACATCAACAGGGTGCTTTCATAGCCTGGGTGGGAGCTTCTCCTGAGACGCTCTAGAGCTAAAAGGAAACTTGACGTGACTCCTTTCCTCAAGGTAAAGCCTTGAATAGCCCTGCCGAAGCTAAGCTTGGAGCACTTTTCTTGAGGCATTAGTTTCAGGTCTGTTGTCTTTTAAGGTTAGTAAGCTTTTCAAGACACCGAGGACCTCGCGTGGGCACCCTATTCCCTGCAAGAACACCGAGTACCGGCAGGCTCCACTGGGTTGCTAAGAAACATCCAGTCCCGGAAACCTTTCCCAGTCACTCTGTGTATTTTGAGTGTAGGGCAACACACTGCTCTCTTCCTTGGGAGAGCTAGATTTCCTCAGCACTCTTAAGGCTCCAGGAAATGTGTTCTCTCATGTCCTCCACGTCATGCAAACCTGCCTCATTGCCCTAGGCTGAAGGGCACTGAGAAACCAAAACTGCTTCGCATTCCTTCCACTAAGTCATAGCTTAAGGCCCCATTCTTACAGGAGAAAGTCGGCTTGCCTTCCTGCTGTAACCAAAGCACCGTTCTTCCTCTTACACTGCAGGTTTTAGAAGAAGCTAAGCGCGATAGCATACCTAGAGAGCTCCTTGGGGGAGGCGGTTGGCTACAAGCAGAACTCCGTGCCAAATACACTTTATTCAAGGAAGGGACTAGTTTGTAGCCAGAGTGTATATTTACTTGGTAGAAATCACAAGGAGGTAGGCTGCGTGTTCGCTGGAAACGGTGACCTGATGGCACAAACCTGGCTTTCCCATTTTGAATGCTCCATTCATGCTGCCTTGAAGATACCTAAATAACAGTTTTAGGACGTGTCTTTAGTCACTGTAGGCAGGGCTCTGGGAAGGGAACGAGTGTTCTCTACATCAACAGGGTGCTTTTATAGCCTGGGTGGGAGCCTCTCCTGAGAAGCTCTAGAGCTAAAAGGAAACATGACGTGAGTCCTTTCCGCAAGGTAAAGCCTTGAATAGCCCTGCCGAAGCTAAGCTTGGAGCAGTTTCCTTGAGGCATGAGTTTCAGGTCTGTTTTCTTTTAAGGTTAGTAAGCTTTTCAAGACACCGAGGACCTCGCGTGGGCGCCCTATTCCCTGCAAGAACACCGAGTACCTTCAGGCTCCACTGGGCTGCTAAGAACTATCCAGGCCCAGAAACCTTTCCCAGTCACTCTGTGTATTTTGAGTGTAGGGAAACACACTGCACTCTTCCTTGGGAGAGCTAGATTTCCTCAGCACTCTTATGGCTCCAGGAAATGTGTTCTCTGATGTCCTCCACGTCATGCAAACCTGCCTCATTGCCCTAGGCTGAAGGGCACTGAGAAACCAAAACTGCTTCGCATTCCTTCCACAAAGTCATACCTTAAGACCCCATCCTTACAGGAGAAAGTCGGCTTGCGTTCCTTCTATAACCAAAGCACAGTTCTTCCTCTTACACGGTAGCGTTTTAGAAGAAGCCCAGCGCGATAGCATACCTAGAGCGCTCCTTGGGGGAGGCGGTTGGCTACACGCAGAACTCTGTGCCAAATAAACTTTATTCAAGGAAGGGACCAGTGTGTAGCTTGAGGGTACATTTACTTGGTAGAAATCACAAGGAGGTAGGCTGTGTGTTCGCTGGAAACGGGGACCTGATGGCACAAGACTTGCTTTCCCATTTGGAATGCTCCATTCATGATGCCTTCAAGCTACCTAAATAACAGTTTTAGGACGGGTCTCTAGTCACTGTAGGCACGGCTCTGGGAAGGGAACGAGTGTTCTCTACATCAACAGGGTGCTTTCATAGCCTGGGTGGGAGCCTCTCCTGAGACGCTCTAGAGCTAAAAGGAAACTTGACGTGAGTCCTTTACTCAAGGTAAAGCCTTGAAATATCCCTGACGAAGCTAAGCTTGGAGCAGTTTCCTTGAGGCATTAGTTTCAGGTCTGTTTTCTTTTAAGGTTAGTAAGCTTTTCAAGACACCGAGGACCTCGCGTGGACACCCTATTCCCTGCAAGAACACCGAGTACCGGCAGGCTGCACTGGGCTGCTAAGAAACATCCAGGCCCGGAATCCTTTCCAGTCACTCTGTGTATTTTGAATGTAGGGTAACACACTGCACTCTTCCTTGGGAGAGCCAGATTTCCTCAGCTCTCCAACAGCTCCAGGAAATGTGTTCTCTCACGTCCTACATGGCATGCAAATCTGCATCATTGCCCTAGGCTGAGCGGCACTGAGAAACCCAAACTGCTTGGCATTCGTTCTACAAAGTCATACCTTAAGACCCCATCCTTACAGGAGAAAGTCGACTTGCGTTCCTGCTGTAACCAAAGCACAGTTCTTCCTCTTACACTGAAGGGTTTAGAAGAGGCAAAGCCCCGATAGCATACCTAGAGCGCTCCTTGGGAGAGGCGGTTGGCTACACGCAGAACTCCGTGCCAAATAAACTTTATTCAAGGAAGGGACCAGTGTGTAGCTAGAGTGTATATTTACTTGGTAGAAATCACAAGGAGGTAGGCTGCGTGTTCGCTTGAAACGGGGCCCTGATGGCACAAGCCCTGCTTTCCCATTTTGAAACCTCCATTCATGCTGCCTTGAAGCTACCTAAAAAACAGTTTTAGGACCGGTCTTTATTCACTGTAGGCAGGGCTCTGTGAAGCGAACGACTGTTCTCTACATCAACAGGGTGCTTTCATAGCCTGGGTGGGAGCTTCTCCTGAGACGCTCTAGAGCTAAAAGGAAACTTGACGTGACTCCTTTCCTCAAGGTAAAGCCTTGAATAGCCCTGCCGAAGCTAAGCTTGGAGCACTTTTCTTGAGGCATTAGTTTCAGGTCTGTTGTCTTTTAAGGTTAGTAAGCTTTTCAAGACACCGAGGACCTCGCGTGGGCACCCTATTCCCTGCAAGAACACCGAGTACCGGCAGGCTCCACTGGGTTGCTAAGAAACATCCAGTCCCGGAAACCTTTCCCAGTCACTCTGTGTATTTTGAGTGTAGGGCAACACACTGCTCTCTTCCTTGGGAGAGCTAGATTTCCTCAGCACTCTTAAGGCTCCAGGAAATGTGTTCTCTCATGTCCTCCACGTCATGCAAACCTGCCTCATTGCCCTAGGCTGAAGGGCACTGAGAAACCAAAACTGCTTCGCATTCCTTCCACTAAGTCATAGCTTAAGGCCCCATTCTTACAGGAGAAAGTCGGCTTGCCTTCCTGCTGTAACCAAAGCACCGTTCTTCCTCTTACACTGCAGGCTTTTAGAAGAAGCTAAGCGCGATAGCATACCTAGAGAGCTCCTTGGGGGAGGCGGTTGGCTACAAGCAGAACTCCGTGCCAAATACACTTTATTCAAGGAAGGGACTAGTTTGTAGCCAGAGTGTATATTTACTTGGTAGAAATCACAAGGAGGTAGGCTGCGTGTTCGCTGGAAACGGTGACCTGATGGCACAAACCTGGCTTTCCCATTTTGAATGCTCCATTCATGCTGCCTTGAAGATACCTAAATAACAGTTTTAGGACGTGTCTTTAGTCACTGTAGGCAGGGCTCTGGGAAGGGAACGAGTGTTCTCTACATCAACAGGGTGCTTTTATAGCCTGGGTGGGAGCCTCTCCTGAGAAGCTCTAGAGCTAAAAGGAAACATGACGTGAGTCCTTTCCGCAAGGTAAAGCCTTGAATAGCCCTGCCGAAGCTAAGCTTGGAGCAGTTTCCTTGAGGCATGAGTTTCAGGTCTGTTTTCTTTTAAGGTTAGTAAGCTTTTCAAGACACCGAGGACCTCGCGTGGGCGCCCTATTCCCTGCAAGAACACCGAGTACCTTCAGGCTCCACTGGGCTGCTAAGAACTATCCAGGCCCAGAAACCTTTCCCAGTCACTCTGTGTATTTTGAGTGTAGGGAAACACACTGCACTCTTCCTTGGGAGAGCTAGATTTCCTCAGCACTCTTATGGCTCCAGGAAATGTGTTCTCTGATGTCCTCCACGTCATGCAAACCTGCCTCATTGCCCTAGGCTGAAGGGCACTGAGAAACCAAAACTGCTTCGCATTCCTTCCACAAAGTCATACCTTAAGACCCCATCCTTACAGGAGAAAGTCGGCTTGCGTTCCTTCTATAACCAAAGCACAGTTCTTCCTCTTACACGGCAGCGTTTTAGAAGAAGCTAAGCGCGATAGCATACCTAGAGCGCTCCTTGGGGGAGGCGGTTGGCTACACGCAGAACTCTGTGCCAAATAAACTTTATTCAAGGAAGGGACCAGTGTGTAGCTTGAGGGTACATTTACTTGGTAGAAATCACAAGGAGGTAGGCTGCGTGTTCGCTGGAAACGGGGACCTGATGGCACAAGACTTGCTTTCCCATTTGGAATGCTCCATTCA
Source organism: Eschrichtius robustus (assembly GCF_028021215.1). Taxonomy (NCBI): domain Eukaryota; kingdom Metazoa; phylum Chordata; class Mammalia; order Artiodactyla; family Eschrichtiidae; genus Eschrichtius; species Eschrichtius robustus. The sequence continues at coordinate 16,944 of NW_027175760.1, read as the reverse complement.
TGATGCCTTCAAGCTACCTAAATAACAGTTTTAGGACGGGTCTCTAGTCACTGTAGGCACGGCTCTGGGAAGGGAACGAGTGTTCTCTACATCAACAGGGTGCTTTCATAGCCTGGGTGGGAGCCTCTCCTGAGACGCTCTAGAGCTAAAAGGAAACTTGACGTGAGTCCTTTACTCAAGGTAAAGCCTTGAAATATCCCTGACGAAGCTAAGCTTGGAGCAGTTTCCTTGAGGCATTAGTTTCAGGTCTGTTTTCTTTTAAGGTTAGTAAGCTTTTCAAGACACCGAGGACCTCGCGTGGACACCCTATTCCCTGCAAGAACACCGAGTACCGGCAGGCTGCACTGGGCTGCTAAGAAACATCCAGGCCTGGAAACCTTTCCCAGTCACTCTGTGTATTTTGAGTGCAGGGTAACACACTGCACTCTTCCTTGGGAGAGCTAGATTTCCTCAGCACTAAAAGAGCTCCAGGAAATCTGTTCTCTCACGTCCTACATGTCATGCCAATCTGACTCATTGCCCTAGGCTGAGCGGCACTTGGAAACCAAAACTGCTTCGCATTCCTTCTACAAATTCATACCTTAAGACCCCATACTTACAAGAGAAAATCGGCTTGCCTTCCTGCTGTAACCAAAGCACAGTTCTTCCTCTTACACTGCAGGGTTTTAGAAGAGGCTAAGCCCCGATAGTGTCCCTAGAGCGTTTCTCGGGCGAGGCAGTTGGCTACACGCAGAACTCCATGCCAAGAAAAGGTTATTCAGGGAAGGGAGAAGTGTGTACCTAGAGTGTATACTTACTTGGTAGAAATCACAAGGTGGTAGGCTGCGTGTTTGCTGGAAAAGGGGACCTAATGGCACAAGCCTTGCTTTCCCATTTTGATAACTCCTCTCATGCTGCCTTGAAGCTACCTAAATAACAGTGTTTTGGACGGGTCTCTAGTGACTGTAGTCAGGGATTTGGGAAGCTAACGAGTTTTCTCTAAATTAACAGAGTGCTTTCATTGCCGTGGTGGGAGCTCTTCCTGAGACACTCTCGAGCAAAATGAAACTTGACGTGAGTCCTTTCCTCAAGATCAAGCCTTGAGTAGAGCTGCCAAAGCGGAAGCTTGGAGCAGTTTCCTTGAGGCATTAGTTTCAGGTCTGCTTTCTTTTAACGTTAGTACGCTTTTCAAGACACTGAGGACCTCGCGTGGGCACCCTATTCCCTGCAAGAACACCGAGTACCGGCAGGCTCCACTGGGCTACTAAGCAATATCCAGGCCCGGAAAACTTTCCCAGTCACTCTATGTATGCTGAGTGTAGGGCAAGAAACTGCACTCTTCCTTGGGAGAGCTACATTTCCTCAGCACTCCAACAGCTCTAGGAAATCTGTTCTCTCACGTCCTACATGTCATGCAAATCTGCCTCATTGCCTAGGCTGAGCAGCACTGAGAATCCAAAACTGCTTGGCATTCCTTCTACAAAGTCACACCTTAAGACCCCATACTTACAGGAAAAAGGCGGCTTGCGTTCCTGCTGTAACCAAAGCAAAGTTCTTCCTCTTACAATGCAGGGTTTTAGAACAGCCTAAGCCCCGATAGCGTCCCTAGAGCGTTCCTCGGGAGAGGCATTTGGCTACACGCAGAACGCCGTACCAAGAAAACTTTATTCAGGGAAGGGACCAGTGTGTAGCTAGAGTGTATATTTACTTGGTAGAAATCAGAAGGAAGTAGGCTGCGTGTCCGCTGGAAACTTGGACCTGATGGCACAAGCCTTGCTTTCCCATTTTGAAAGCTCCATTCATGCTGCCTTGAAGCGACCTAAATACCTGTGTTTTGGACGGGTCTCTAGTCACTGTAGGCAGGGCTCTGGGAAGGTAACGAGTTATCTCTAAATCAACAGGGTGCTTTCATAGCCTGGGTGGGAGCTCCTCCTGAGACGCTCTAGAGCTAAAAGGAAACTTGACGTGAGTCCTTTACTCAAGGTAGAGCCTTGAATATCCCTGCTGAAATGGAAGCTTGGAGCAGTTTCCTTGAGGCATTAGTTTCAGGTCTGTTTTCTTTTAAGGTTAGTAAGCTTTTCAAGACACCGAGGACCTCGCGTGGGCGCCTTATTCCCTGCAATAACACCTAGTACTGGCAGGCTCCACTGGGCTGCTAAGAAACACCCAGTCCCGGAAACCTTTCCCAGTCACTCTGTGTATTTTGAGTGTAGGGCAACACACTTCACTGTTCCTTGGGAGAGCTAGATTTCCTCAGCACTCCAACAGCTCCAGGAAATGTGTTCTCTCACGTCCTACATGGCATGCAAATTTGCCTCATTGCCTACGCTGAGCGGCACTGAGAAACGAAAACTGCTTCGCACTCCTTCTACAAAGTCATACCTTAAGACCCCATACTTACAGGGGAAATTCGGCTTGCGTTCCTGCTGTAACCAAAGCTCCCTTTTTCCTTTACACTGCAGTGATTTAGAAGAGGCTAAGCCCGAAAGCGTACCTAGAGCTTTCCATGGGAGAGGCAGTTGGCTACTTGCAGAACTCCGTGCCAAGAAAACGTCATTCAGGGAAGGGAGCAGTGTGTAGCTAGAGTTTATATTTACTTCGTAGAAATCACAAGGAGGTAGGCTGCGTGTTTGCTGGAAACGGGGAACTGATGGCACAAGCCTTGCTTTCCCATTTTGAAAGCTGCAGTGATGCTGCCTTGAAGCTACCTAAATACCTGTGTTTTGGACGGCTCTCTAGACGTTGTAGGCAGGGCCCTGGGAAGGGAAGGAGTTTTCTCTAAATCAACAGGGTGCTTTCATAGCCTCGGTGGGAGCTCCTCCTGAAACGCTCTAGGGCTAAAAGGAAGGTTGACGTGAGTCCTTTCCTCAAGGTAAAGCCTTGAATAGCACTGCCGAAATGGAAGCTTGGAGTAGTTTCTTTGAAGCATTAGTTTCAGGTCTGCTTTCTTTTAACGTTAGTACGCCTTTCAAGAAACTGAGGACCTCGCGTGGGTGCCCTATTCCCTGCAAGAACACCGAGTACCAGCAGGCTCCACTGGGCTGCTAAGAAACGACCAGGCCCGGAAACCTTTCCCAGTCACTCTGTGTATGCTGAGTGTAGGGCAACACACTGCACTCTTCCTTGGGAGAGCTAGATTTCCTCAGCACACCAACAGCTCTAGGAAATCTGTTCTCTCATGTCCTAAATGTCATGCAAATCTGCCTCATTGCCCCAGTACGAGCAGCACTGAGAAACCAAAACTGCTTCGCATTCCTTCTACAAAGTCATACTTTAATAGCCCAAACTTACAGGAGAAAGTCGTCTTGTGTTCCTGCTGTAACCAAAGCACAGTTCTTCCTCTTGCAGTGCAGGGTTTTAGAAGAGGCTAAGCCCCGATAGCGTCCCTAGAGCGTTTCTCGGGAGAGGGATTTGTCTAAATGCAGAACGCTGTGCCAGGAAAACTTTATTCAGGGAAGGGACCAGTGTGTAGCTAGAGTGTATATTTACTTGGTAGACATCACAGGAGGTAGGCTGCGTGTTCGCTTGAAACGGGGCCGTGATGGCACAAGCCCTGCTTTCCCATTTTTAAAGCTCCATTCCTGCTGCCTTGAAGCGACCTAAATACCTGTGTTTTGACGTGTCTCTAGTTCCTGTAGGCAGGGCCCTGGGAAGGTAATGAGTTTTCCGTAAATCAACAGAGTGCTTTCATAGCCTGGGTAGGAGCTCCTCCTGAGACGCTCTAGAGCTAAAAGGAAACTTGACGTGAGTCCTTTACTCAAGGTAGAGCCTTGAATATCCCTGACGAAGCTAAGCTTGGAGCAGTTTCCTTGAGGCATTAGTTTCAGGTCTGTTTTCTTTTAAGGTTAGTAAGCCTTTCAAGACACCGAGGACCTCGCGTGGACACCCTATTCCCTGAAAGAACACCGAGTACCGGCAGGCTGCACTGGGCTGCTAAGAAACATCCAGGCCCGGAATCCTTTCCAGTCACTCTGTGTATTTTGAATGTAGGGTAACACACTGCACTCTTCCTTGGGAGAGCCAGATTTCCTCAGCTCTCCAACAGCTCCAGGAAATGTGTTCTCTCACGTCCTACATGGCATGCAAATCTGCATCATTGCCCTAGGCTGAGCGGCACTGAGAAACCCAAACTGCTTGGCATTCGTTCTACAAAGTCATACCTTAAGACCCCATCCTTACAGGAGAAAGTCGACTTGCGTTCCTGCTGTAACCAAAGCACAGTTCTTCCTCTTACACTGAAGGGTTTAGAAGAGGCAAAGCCCCGATAGCATACCTAGAGCGCTCCTTGGGAGAGGCGGTTGGCTACACGCAGAACTCCGTGCCAAATAAACTTTATTCAAGGAAGGGACCAGTGTGTAGCTAGAGTGTATATTTACTTGGTAGAAATCACAAGGAGGTAGGCTGCGTGTTCGCTTGAAACGGGGCCCTGATGGCACAAGCCCTGCTTTCCCATTTTGAAACCTCCATTCATGCTGCCTTGAAGCTACCTAAAAAACAGTTTTAGGACCGGTCTTTATTCACTGTAGGCAGGGCTCTGTGAAGCGAACGACTGTTCTCTACATCAACAGGGTGCTTTCATAGCCTGGGTGGGAGCTTCTCCTGAGACGCTCTAGAGCTAAAAGGAAACTTGACGTGACTCCTTTCCTCAAGGTAAAGCCTTGAATAGCCCTGCCGAAGCTAAGCTTGGAGCACTTTTCTTGAGGCATTAGTTTCAGGTCTGTTGTCTTTTAAGGTTAGTAAGCTTTTCAAGACACCGAGGACCTCGCGTGGGCACCCTATTCCCTGCAAGAACACCGAGTACCGGCAGGCTCCACTGGGTTGCTAAGAAACATCCAGTCCCGGAAACCTTTCCCAGTCACTCTGTGTATTTTGAGTGTAGGGCAACACACTGCTCTCTTCCTTGGGAGAGCTAGATTTCCTCAGCACTCTTAAGGCTCCAGGAAATGTGTTCTCTCATGTCCTCCACGTCATGCAAACCTGCCTCATTGCCCTAGGCTGAAGGGCACTGAGAAACCAAAACTGCTTCGCATTCCTTCCACTAAGTCATAGCTTAAGGCCCCATTCTTACAGGAGAAAGTCGGCTTGCCTTCCTGCTGTAACCAAAGCACCGTTCTTCCTCTTACACTGCAGGCTTTTAGAAGAAGCTAAGCGCGATAGCATACCTAGAGAGCTCCTTGGGGGAGGCGGTTGGCTACAAGCAGAACTCCGTGCCAAATACACTTTATTCAAGGAAGGGACTAGCTTGTAGCCAGAGTGTATATTTACTTGGTAGAAATCACAAGGAGGTAGGCTGCGTGTTCGCTGGAAACGGTGACCTGATGGCACAAACCTGGCTTTCCCATTTTGAATGCTCCATTCATGCTGCCTTGAAGATACCTAAATAACAGTTTTAGGACGTGTCTTTAGTCACTGTAGGCAGGGCTCTGGGAAGGGAACGAGTGTTCTCTACATCAACAGGGTGCTTTTATAGCCTGGGTGGGAGCCTCTCCTGAGAAGCTCTAGAGCTAAAAGGAAACATGACGTGAGTCCTTTCCGCAAGGTAAAGCCTTGAATAGCCCTGCCGAAGCTAAGCTTGGAGCAGTTTCCTTGAGGCATGAGTTTCAGGTCTGTTTTCTTTTAAGGTTAGTAAGCTTTTCAAGACACCGAGGACCTCGCGTGGGCGCCCTATTCCCTGCAAGAACACCGAGTACCTTCAGGCTCCACTGGGCTGCTAAGAACTATCCAGGCCCAGAAACCTTTCCCAGTCACTCTGTGTATTTTGAGTGTAGGGAAACACACTGCACTCTTCCTTGGGAGAGCTAGATTTCCTCAGCACTCTTATGGCTCCAGGAAATGTGTTCTCTGATGTCCTCCACGTCATGCAAACCTGCCTCATTGCCCTAGGCTGAAGGGCACTGAGAAACCAAAACTGCTTCGCATTCCTTCCACAAAGTCATACCTTAAGACCCCATCCTTACAGGAGAAAGTCGGCTTGCGTTCCTTCTATAACCAAAGCACAGTTCTTCCTCTTACACGGCAGCGTTTTAGAAGAAGCTAAGCGCGATAGCATACCTAGAGCGCTCCTTGGGGGAGGCGGTTGGCTACACGCAGAACTCTGTGCCAAATAAACTTTATTCAAGGAAGGGACCAGTGTGTAGCTTGAGGGTACATTTACTTGGTAGAAATCACAAGGAGGTAGGCTGCGTGTTCGCTGGAAACGGGGACCTGATGGCACAAGACTTGCTTTCCCATTTGGAATGCTCCATTCATGATGCCTTCAAGCTACCTAAATAACAGTTTTAGGACGGGTCTCTAGTCACTGTAGGCACGGCTCTGGGAAGGGAACGAGTGTTCTCTACATCAACAGGGTGCTTTCATAGCCTGGGTGGGAGCCTCTCCTGAGACGCTCTAGAGCTAAAAGGAAACTTGACGTGAGTCCTTTACTCAAGGTAAAGCCTTGAAATATCCCTGACGAAGCTAAGCTTGGAGCAGTTTCCTTGAGGCATTAGTTTCAGGTCTGTTTTCTTTTAAGGTTAGTAAGCCTTTCAAGACACCGAGGACCTCGCGTGGACACCCTATTCCCTGAAAGAACACCGAGTACCGGCAGGCTGCACTGGGCTGCTAAGAAACATCCAGGCCCGGAATCCTTTCCAGTCACTCTGTGTATTTTGAATGTAGGGTAACACACTGCACTCTTCCTTGGGAGAGCCAGATTTCCTCAGCTCTCCAACAGCTCCAGGAAATGTGTTCTCTCACGTCCTACATGGCATGCAAATCTGCATCATTGCCCTAGGCTGAGCGGCACTGAGAAACCCAAACTGCTTGGCATTCGTTCTACAAAGTCATACCTTAAGACCCCATCCTTACAGGAGAAAGTCGACTTGCGTTCCTGCTGTAACCAAAGCACAGTTCTTCCTCTTACACTGAAGGGTTTAGAAGAGGCAAAGCCCCGATAGCATACCTAGAGCGCTCCTTGGGAGAGGCGGTTGGCTACACGCAGAACTCCGTGCCAAATAAACTTTATTCAAGGAAGGGACCAGTGTGTAGCTAGAGTGTATATTTACTTGGTAGAAATCACAAGGAGGTAGGCTGCGTGTTCGCTTGAAACGGGGCCCTGATGGCACAAGCCCTGCTTTCCCATTTTGAAACCTCCATTCATGCTGCCTTGAAGCTACCTAAAAAACAGTTTTAGGACCGGTCTTTATTCACTGTAGGCAGGGCTCTGTGAAGCGAACGACTGTTCTCTACATCAACAGGGTGCTTTCATAGCCTGGGTGGGAGCTTCTCCTGAGACGCTCTAGAGCTAAAAGGAAACTTGACGTGACTCCTTTCCTCAAGGTAAAGCCTTGAATAGCCCTGCCGAAGCTAAGCTTGGAGCACTTTTCTTGAGGCATTAGTTTCAGGTCTGTTGTCTTTTAAGGTTAGTAAGCTTTTCAAGACACCGAGGACCTCGCGTGGGCACCCTATTCCCTGCAAGAACACCGAGTACCGGCAGGCTCCACTGGGTTGCTAAGAAACATCCAGTCCCGGAAACCTTTCCCAGTCACTCTGTGTATTTTGAGTGTAGGGCAACACACTGCTCTCTTCCTTGGGAGAGCTAGATTTCCTCAGCACTCTTAAGGCTCCAGGAAATGTGTTCTCTCATGTCCTCCACGTCATGCAAACCTGCCTCATTGCCCTAGGCTGAAGGGCACTGAGAAACCAAAACTGCTTCGCATTCCTTCCACTAAGTCATAGCTTAAGGCCCCATTCTTACAGGAGAAAGTCGGCTTGCCTTCCTGCTGTAACCAAAGCACCGTTCTTCCTCTTACACAGCAGGCTTTTAGAAGAAGCTAAGCGCGATAGCATACCTAGAGAGCTCCTTGGGGGAGGCGGTTGGCTACAAGCAGAACTCCGTGCCAAATACACTTTATTCAAGGAAGGGACTAGTTTGTAGCCAGAGTGTATATTTACTTGGTAGAAATCACAAGGAGGTAGGCTGCGTGTTCGCTGGAAACGGTGACCTGATGGCACAAACCTGGCTTTCCCATTTTGAATGCTCCATTCATGCTGCCTTGAAGATACCTAAATAACAGTTTTAGGACGTGTCTTTAGTCACTGTAGGCAGGGCTCTGGGAAGGGAACGAGTGTTCTCTACATCAACAGGGTGCTTTTATAGCCTGGGTGGGAGCCTCTCCTGAGAAGCTCTAGAGCTAAAAGGAAACATGACGTGAGTCCTTTCCGCAAGGTAAAGCCTTGAATAGCCCTGCCGAAGCTAAGCTTGGAGCAGTTTCCTTGAGGCATGAGTTTCAGGTCTGTTTTCTTTTAAGGTTAGTAAGCTTTTCAAGACACCGAGGACCTCGCGTGGGCGCCCTATTCCCTGCAAGAACACCGAGTACCTTCAGGCTCCACTGGGCTGCTAAGAACTATCCAGGCCCAGAAACCTTTCCCAGTCACTCTGTGTATTTTGAGTGTAGGGAAACACACTGCACTCTTCCTTGGGAGAGCTAGATTTCCTCAGCACTCTTATGGCTCCAGGAAATGTGTTCTCTGATGTCCTCCACGTCATGCAAACCTGCCTCATTGCCCTAGGCTGAAGGGCACTGAGAAACCAAAACTGCTTCGCATTCCTTCCACAAAGTCATACCTTAAGACCCCATCCTTACAGGAGAAAGTCGGCTTGCGTTCCTTCTATAACCAAAGCACAGTTCTTCCTCTTACACGGCAGCGTTTTAGAAGAAGCTAAGCGCGATAGCATACCTAGAGCGCTCCTTGGGGGAGGCGGTTGGCTACACGCAGAACTCTGTGCCAAATAAACTTTATTCAAGGAAGGGACCAGTGTGTAGCTTGAGGGTACATTTACTTGGTAGAAATCACAAGGAGGTAGGCTGCGTGTTCGCTGGAAACGGGGACCTGATGGCACAAGACTTGCTTTCCCATTTGGAATGCTCCATTCATGATGCCTTCAAGCTACCTAAATAACAGTTTTAGGACGGGTCTCTAGTCACTGTAGGCACGGCTCTGGGAAGGGAACGAGTGTTCTCTACATCAACAGGGTGCTTTCATAGCCTGGGTGGGAGCCTCTCCTGAGACGCTCTAGAGCTAAAAGGAAACTTGACGTGAGTCCTTTACTCAAGGTAAAGCCTTGAAATATCCCTGACGAAGCTAAGCTTGGAGCAGTTTCCTTGAGGCATTAGTTTCAGGTCTGTTTTCTTTTAAGGTTAGTAAGCTTTTCAAGACACCGAGGACCTCGCGTGGACACCCTATTCCCTGCAAGAACACCGAGTACCGGCAGGCTGCACTGGGCTGCTAAGAAACATCCAGGCCTGGAAACCTTTCCCAGTCACTCTGTGTATTTTGAGTGCAGGGTAACACACTGCACTCTTCCTTGGGAGAGCTAGATTTCCTCAGCACTAAAAGAGCTCCAGGAAATCTGTTCTCTCACGTCCTACATGTCATGCCAATCTGACTCATTGCCCTAGGCTGAGCGGCACTTGGAAACCAAAACTGCTTCGCATTCCTTCTACAAATTCATACCTTAAGACCCCATACTTACAAGAGAAAATCGGCTTGCCTTCCTGCTGTAACCAAAGCACAGTTCTTCCTCTTACACTGCAGGGTTTTAGAAGAGGCTAAGCCCCGATAGTGTCCCTAGAGCGTTTCTCGGGCGAGGCAGTTGGCTACACGCAGAACTCCATGCCAAGAAAAGGTTATTCAGGGAAGGGAGAAGTGTGTACCTAGAGTGTATACTTACTTGGTAGAAATCACAAGGTGGTAGGCTGCGTGTTTGCTGGAAAAGGGGACCTAATGGCACAAGCCTTGCTTTCCCATTTTGATAACTCCTCTCATGCTGCCTTGAAGCTACCTAAATAACAGTGTTTTGGACGGGTCTCTAGTGACTGTAGTCAGGGATTTGGGAAGCTAACGAGTTTTCTCTAAATTAACAGAGTGCTTTCATTGCCGTGGTGGGAGCTCTTCCTGAGACACTCTCGAGCAAAATGAAACTTGACGTGAGTCCTTTCCTCAAGATCAAGCCTTGAGTAGAGCTGCCAAAGCGGAAGCTTGGAGCAGTTTCCTTGAGGCATTAGTTTCAGGTCTGCTTTCTTTTAACGTTAGTACGCTTTTCAAGACACTGAGGACCTCGCGTGGGCACCCTATTCCCTGCAAGAACACCGAGTACCGGCAGGCTCCACTGGGCTACTAAGCAATATCCAGGCCCGGAAAACTTTCCCAGTCACTCTATGTATGCTGAGTGTAGGGCAAGAAACTGCACTCTTCCTTGGGAGAGCTACATTTCCTCAGCACTCCAACAGCTCTAGGAAATCTGTTCTCTCACGTCCTACATGTCATGCAAATCTGCCTCATTGCCTAGGCTGAGCAGCACTGAGAATCCAAAACTGCTTGGCATTCCTTCTACAAAGTCACACCTTAAGACCCCATACTTACAGGAAAAAGGCAGCTTGCGTTCCTGCTGTAACCAAAGCAAAGTTCTTCCTCTTACAATGCAGGGTTTTAGAACAGCCTAAGCCCCGATAGCGTCCCTAGAGCGTTCCTCGGGAGAGGCATTTGGCTACACGCAGAACGCCGTACCAAGAAAACTTTATTCAGGGAAGGGACCAGTGTGTAGCTAGAGTGTATATTTACTTGGTAGAAATCAGAAGGAAGTAGGCTGCGTGTCCGCTGGAAACTTGGACCTGATGGCACAAGCCTTGCTTTCCCATTTTGAAAGCTCCATTCATGCTGCCTTGAAGCGACCTAAATACCTGTGTTTTGGACGGGTCTCTAGTCACTGTAGGCAGGGCTCTGGGAAGGTAACGAGTTATCTCTAAATCAACAGGGTGCTTTCATAGCCTGGGTGGGAGCTCCTCCTGAGACGCTCTAGAGCTAAAAGGAAACTTGACGTGAGTCCTTTACTCAAGGTAGAGCCTTGAATATCCCTGCTGAAATGGAAGCTTGGAGCAGTTTCCTTGAGGCATTAGTTTCAGGTCTGTTTTCTTTTAAGGTTAGTAAGCTTTTCAAGACACCGAGGACCTCGCGTGGGCGCCTTATTCCCTGCAATAACACCTAGTACTGGCAGGCTCCACTGGGCTGCTAAGAAACACCCAGTCCCGGAAACCTTTCCCAGTCACTCTGTGTATTTTGAGTGTAGGGCAACACACTTCACTGTTCCTTGGGAGAGCTAGATTTCCTCAGCACTCCAACAGCTCCAGGAAATGTGTTCTCTCACGTCCTACATGGCATGCAAATTTGCCTCATTGCCTACGCTGAGCGGCACTGAGAAACGAAAACTGCTTCGCACTCCTTCTACAAAGTCATACCTTAAGACCCCATACTTACAGGGGAAATTCGGCTTGCGTTCCTGCTGTAACCAAAGCTCCCTTTTTCCTTTACACTGCAGTGATTTAGAAGAGGCTAAGCCCGAAAGCGTACCTAGAGCTTTCCATGGGAGAGGCAGTTGGCTACTTGCAGAACTCCGTGCCAAGAAAACGTCATTCAGGGAAGGGAGCAGTGTGTAGCTAGAGTTTATATTTACTTCGTAGAAATCACAAGGAGGTAGGCTGCGTGTTTGCTGGAAACGGGGAACTGATGGCACAAGCCTTGCTTTCCCATTTTGAAAGCTGCAGTGATGCTGCCTTGAAGCTACCTAAATACCTGTGTTTTGGACGGCTCTCTAGACGTTGTAGGCAGGGCCCTGGGAAGGGAAGGAGTTTTCTCTAAATCAACAGGGTGCTTTCATAGCCTCGGTGGGAGCTCCTCCTGAAACGCTCTAGGGCTAAAAGGAAGGTTGACGTGAGTCCTTTCCTCAAGGTAAAGCCTTGAATAGCACTGCCGAAATGGAAGCTTGGAGTAGTTTCTTTGAAGCATTAGTTTCAGGTCTGCTTTCTTTTAACGTTAGTACGCCTTTCAAGAAACTGAGGACCTCGCGTGGGTGCCCTATTCCCTGCAAGAACACCGAGTACCAGCAGGCTCCACTGGGCTGCTAAGAAACGACCAGGCCCGGAAACCTTTCCCAGTCACTCTGTGTATGCTGAGTGTAGGGCAACACACTGCACTCTTCCTTGGGAGAGCTAGATTTCCTCAGCACACCAACAGCTCTAGGAAATCTGTTCTCTCATGTCCTAAATGTCATGCAAATCTGCCTCATTGCCCCAGTACGAGCAGCACTGAGAAACCAAAACTGCTTCGCATTCCTTCTACAAAGTCATACTTTAATAGCCCAAACTTACAGGAGAAAGTCGTCTTGTGTTCCTGCTGTAACCAAAGCACAGTTCTTCCTCTTGCAGTGCAGGGTTTTAGAAGAGGCTAAGCCCCGATAGCGTCCCTAGAGCGTTTCTCGGGAGAGGGATTTGTCTAAATGCAGAACGCTGTGCCAGGAAAACTTTATTCAGGGAAGGGACCAGTGTGTAGCTAGAGTGTATATTTACTTGGTAGACATCACAGGAGGTAGGCTGCGTGTTCGCTTGAAACGGGGCCGTGATGGCACAAGCCCTGCTTTCCCATTTTTAAAGCTCCATTCCTGCTGCCTTGAAGCGACCTAAATACCTGTGTTTTGACGTGTCTCTAGTTCCTGTAGGCAGGGCCCTGGGAAGGTAATGAGTTTTCCGTAAATCAACAGAGTGCTTTCATAGCCTGGGTAGGAGCTCCTCCTGAGACGCTCTAGAGCTAAAAGGAAACTTGACGTGAGTCCTTTACTCAAGGTAGAGCCTTGAATATCCCTGACGAAGCTAAGCTTGGAGCAGTTTCCTTGAGGCATTAGTTTCAGGTCTGTTTTCTTTTAAGGTTAGTAAGCCTTTCAAGACACCGAGGACCTCGCGTGGACACCCTATTCCCTGAAAGAACACCGAGTACCGGCAGGCTGCACTGGGCTGCTAAGAAACATCCAGGCCCGGAATCCTTTCCAGTCACTCTGTGTATTTTGAATGTAGGGTAACACACTGCACTCTTCCTTGGGAGAGCCAGATTTCCTCAGCTCTCCAACAGCTCCAGGAAATGTGTTCTCTCACGTCCTACATGGCATGCAAATCTGCATCATTGCCCTAGGCTGAGCGGCACTGAGAAACCCAAACTGCTTGGCATTCGTTCTACAAAGTCATACCTTAAGACCCCATCCTTACAGGAGAAAGTCGACTTGCGTTCCTGCTGTAACCAAAGCACAGTTCTTCCTCTTACACTGAAGGGTTTAGAAGAGGCAAAGCCCCGATAGCATACCTAGAGCGCTCCTTGGGAGAGGCGGTTGGCTACACGCAGAACTCCGTGCCAAATAAACTTTATTCAAGGAAGGGACCAGTGTGTAGCTAGAGTGTATATTTACTTGGTAGAAATCACAAGGAGGTAGGCTGCGTGTTCGCTTGAAACGGGGCCCTGATGGCACAAGCCCTGCTTTCCCATTTTGAAACCTCCATTCATGCTGCCTTGAAGCTACCTAAAAAACAGTTTTAGGACCGGTCTTTATTCACTGTAGGCAGGGCTCTGTGAAGCGAACGACTGTTCTCTACATCAACAGGGTGCTTTCATAGCCTGGGTGGGAGCTTCTCCTGAGACGCTCTAGAGCTAAAAGGAAACTTGACGTGACTCCTTTCCTCAAGGTAAAGCCTTGAATAGCCCTGCCGAAGCTAAGCTTGGAGCACTTTTCTTGAGGCATTAGTTTCAGGTCTGTTGTCTTTTAAGGTTAGTAAGCTTTTCAAGACACCGAGGACCTCGCGTGGGCACCCTATTCCCTGCAAGAACACCGAGTACCGGCAGGCTCCACTGGGTTGCTAAGAAACATCCAGTCCCGGAAACCTTTCCCAGTCACTCTGTGTATTTTGAGTGTAGGGCAACACACTGCTCTCTTCCTTGGGAGAGCTAGATTTCCTCAGCACTCTTAAGGCTCCAGGAAATGTGTTCTCTCATGTCCTCCACGTCATGCAAACCTGCCTCATTGCCCTAGGCTGAAGGGCACTGAGAAACCAAAACTGCTTCGCATTCCTTCCACTAAGTCATAGCTTAAGGCCCCATTCTTACAGGAGAAAGTCGGCTTGCCTTCCTGCTGTAACCAAAGCACCGTTCTTCCTCTTACACTGCAGGCTTTTAGAAGAAGCTAAGCGCGATAGCATACCTAGAGAGCTCCTTGGGGGAGGCGGTTGGCTACAAGCAGAACTCCGTGCCAAATACACTTTATTCAAGGAAGGGACTAGCTTGTAGCCAGAGTGTATATTTACTTGGTAGAAATCACAAGGAGGTAGGCTGCGTGTTCGCTGGAAACGGTGACCTGATGGCACAAACCTGGCTTTCCCATTTTGAATGCTCCATTCATGCTGCCTTGAAGATACCTAAATAACAGTTTTAGGACGTGTCTTTAGTCACTGTAGGCAGGGCTCTGGGAAGGGAACGAGTGTTCTCTACATCAACAGGGTGCTTTTATAGCCTGGGTGGGAGCCTCTCCTGAGAAGCTCTAGAGCTAAAAGGAAACATGACGTGAGTCCTTTCCGCAAGGTAAAGCCTTGAATAGCCCTGCCGAAGCTAAGCTTGGAGCAGTTTCCTTGAGGCATGAGTTTCAGGTCTGTTTTCTTTTAAGGTTAGTAAGCTTTTCAAGACACCGAGGACCTCGCGTGGGCGCCCTATTCCCTGCAAGAACACCGAGTACCTTCAGGCTCCACTGGGCTGCTAAGAACTATCCAGGCCCAGAAACCTTTCCCAGTCACTCTGTGTATTTTGAGTGTAGGGAAACACACTGCACTCTTCCTTGGGAGAGCTAGATTTCCTCAGCACTCTTATGGCTCCAGGAAATGTGTTCTCTGATGTCCTCCACGTCATGCAAACCTGCCTCATTGCCCTAGGCTGAAGGGCACTGAGAAACCAAAACTGCTTCGCATTCCTTCCACAAAGTCATACCTTAAGACCCCATCCTTACAGGAGAAAGTCGGCTTGCGTTCCTTCTATAACCAAAGCACAGTTCTTCCTCTTACACGGCAGCGTTTTAGAAGAAGCTAAGCGCGATAGCATACCTAGAGCGCTCCTTGGGGGAGGCGGTTGGCTACACGCAGAACTCTGTGCCAAATAAACTTTATTCAAGGAAGGGACCAGTGTGTAGCTTGAGGGTACATTTACTTGGTAGAAATCACAAGGAGGTAGGCTGCGTGTTCGCTGGAAACGGGGACCTGATGGCACAAGACTTGCTTTCCCATTTGGAATGCTCCATTCATGATGCCTTCAAGCTACCTAAATAACAGTTTTAGGACGGGTCTCTAGTCACTGTAGGCACGGCTCTGGGAAGGGAACGAGTGTTCTCTACATCAACAGGGTGCTTTCATAGCCTGGGTGGGAGCCTCTCCTGAGACGCTCTAGAGCTAAAAGGAAACTTGACGTGAGTCCTTTACTCAAGGTAAAGCCTTGAAATATCCCTGACGAAGCTAAGCTTGGAGCAGTTTCCTTGAGGCATTTGTTTCAGGTCTGTTTTCTTTTAAGGTTAGTAAGCTTTTCAAGACACCGAGGACCTCGCGTGGACACCCTATTCCCTGCAAGAACACCGAGTACCGGCAGGCTGCACTGGGCTGCTAAGAAACATCCAGGCCTGGAAACCTTTCCCAGTCACTCTGTGTATTTTGAGTGCAGGGTAACACACTGCACTCTTCCTTGGGAGAGCTAGATTTCCTCAGCACTAAAAGAGCTCCAGGAAATCTGTTCTCTCACGTCCTACATGTCATGCCAATCTGACTCATTGCCCTAGGCTGAGCGGCACTTGGAAACCAAAACTGCTTCGCATTCCTTCTACAAATTCATACCTTAAGACCCCATACTTACAAGAGAAAATCGGCTTGCCTTCCTGCTGTAACCAAAGCACAGTTCTTCCTCTTACACTGCAGGGTTTTAGAAGAGGCTAAGCCCCGATAGTGTCCCTAGAGCGTTTCTCGGGCGAGGCAGTTGGCTACACGCAGAACTCCATGCCAAGAAAAGGTTATTCAGGGAAGGGAGAAGTGTGTACCTAGAGTGTATACTTACTTGGTAGAAATCACAAGGTGGTAGGCTGCGTGTTTGCTGGAAAAGGGGACCTAATGGCACAAGCCTTGCTTTCCCATTTTGATAACTCCTCTCATGCTGCCTTGAAGCTACCTAAATAACAGTGTTTTGGACGGGTCTCTAGTGACTGTAGTCAGGGATTTGGGAAGCTAACGAGTTTTCTCTAAATTAACAGAGTGCTTTCATTGCCGTGGTGGGAGCTCTTCCTGAGACACTCTCGAGCAAAATGAAACTTGACGTGAGTCCTTTCCTCAAGATCAAGCCTTGAGTAGAGCTGCCAAAGCGGAAGCTTGGAGCAGTTTCCTTGAGGCATTAGTTTCAGGTCTGCTTTCTTTTAACGTTAGTACGCTTTTCAAGACACTGAGGACCTCGCGTGGGCACCCTATTCCCTGCAAGAACACCGAGTACCGGCAGGCTCCACTGGGCTACTAAGCAATATCCAGGCCCGGAAAACTTTCCCAGTCACTCTATGTATGCTGAGTGTAGGGCAAGAAACTGCACTCTTCCTTGGGAGAGCTACATTTCCTCAGCACTCCAACAGCTCTAGGAAATCTGTTCTCTCACGTCCTACATGTCATGCAAATCTGCCTCATTGCCTAGGCTGAGCAGCACTGAGAATCCAAAACTGCTTGGCATTCCTTCTACAAAGTCACACCTTAAGACCCCATACTTACAGGAAAAAGGCGGCTTGCGTTCCTGCTGTAACCAAAGCAAAGTTCTTCCTCTTACAATGCAGGGTTTTAGAACAGCCTAAGCCCCGATAGCGTCCCTAGAGCGTTCCTCGGGAGAGGCATTTGGCTACACGCAGAACGCCGTACCAAGAAAACTTTATTCAGGGAAGGGACCAGTGTGTAGCTAGAGTGTATATTTACTTGGTAGAAATCAGAAGGAAGTAGGCTGCGTGTCCGCTGGAAACTTGGACCTGATGGCACAAGCCTTGCTTTCCCATTTTGAAAGCTCCATTCATGCTGCCTTGAAGCGACCTAAATACCTGTGTTTTGGACGGGT